>NC_065449.1:61205796-61514274 GCF_917563875.1 Diabrotica virgifera virgifera | reverse complement strand
GGCCCAGTGTGAAATTAATCCCAGCCGATATTTTTGCTGTCGGCACTGGCGATGCACGAAAATGACACGGATCGCAGGGACTTGTATAAACACGATTTTAATGTTTTGTGAACGCGACTGCTGGAAAACAGACAAGCAATAGATATTGTGAGGTGAGATCTTCTATCCAAGGCGAAATATTTTCAACTATTTTTTACACAGAGATATGTAATAACGTTTTCCTCTCTTATTCGACCCGGAACGGACACGGCCCGGGTATGTATAAATGGGCCTTTATTCGGCCCGGTACGCACACTGCCACAACCCGGTTGTATGTAAATATTGCATTAAAAATACCCGGACTCGGCACTGACCCGGAACGGGCACGGCCCGGGTATGTATAAATGGGCCTTTATTCTGCGTTTAAATTTTTCAAAAATACTTATCAGTTTTCTCAGGATTCCAAAAAAATGAATGCGTTTAAAAAGAATTCGATCGAAATTTTGCACCTGCGCTCTCAAAAAGGATTAAAGTGTTACACATTTTTGCAATCACTATTTCAAATGCTTTTCAATGAGCTGTTACATGATGTACTTTCCCATTTAAAAAAATCAAAGTTATGCCTGTCACCTGAAGAGGTATCGTGTAAAGTTCGAAACATTGATGTTATAGTATACTTTGATTATTTTAAAAATCGACCTGTCTGAGCGTTTCGCTTATGTGCTAAAAATAAATAAGTTAATAAGGGGGGAGTGTAAAACTTATTGCAGCGCACTGTATAAGTGAAATCATAATATGATTTCTCATATAATGAGAAATCACACAGTGTACAGTCCAATAGGTTTAGGACAAGAAAGGGGGATTTAAAAATTATTATTAATTAATATCATACATTGGGCTAATGCATTCAGTAATTATTAATATAAAATACGTTCATAGTAGGAATGAACGAAACTGATTGTATGAATGAATAGAATTGCTTGTAAGCATAACCGTATTTTTTGTGGGAATAAACGGAAATAATTGTAGAAATAAACGAAATACGTTAGAAGAAATGACACTGTTATTGACACAACGAATAGTCTTCGTCGGTCAATTCACGACGTTGTTGTTTCAATGAATAATGTTCGTTGACTCAATGAACAGAGTTGTTCCCGCGTATGAAAAAAAAGTTGATTAATAGCAAGCTGAAAATTTGTTAATAGCTTAAGGGTGTCTAGAAGGATAAACTTTGATATATGGGAACACTGGAACAGGGACAGTTTTAATTGTGGAACAGGTTAAAAATTTGGAACGGTCACACCACGACAACGGTACATTTATTTTTTCCGACAGAACAGACTTAAACTCCCCGAACATAGATTAAACTCTCATGCAAAAATCAGACTGCTATTTATCACCTGTCATAATTCCTCTCATTTGACATTTTCTACATGTTCCACTCATTAAAACGCCCATTTGGTGATAAATAGCATTCTGATTTTTGCATGAGGGTTTAATCTCTGTTCGAAGAGTTTAAGTCTGTTCTGTCGGACAAAATACATGTGCCGTGTTCGTGGTCTGACCGTTTCAAATTTTTAACCTGTTCCACAATTAGAACTTCCCCTGGAATCGGCGCAAAAATTCGGTTTTATTTAAGAGCTTCAAACACTTCTCAGAATAATCAATTCGTTGTTGTTTTTGATCGGTTGTGAGCTCTCGCGGTACCCACTTTGCACAGATCTTTCGCATACCCAAATATTCATGCACAATATATCCAACACGTTCCTTTGATATCTTGAGAGTTTCAGCTATCTCGAACAACTTCACTTTACGGTCATCCAAAATTATTTTGTGGATGTTTTTCATCTTCTCGTCGGTAATAGCCTCTTTGGGGCGTCCACTGCGTGAATCGTCCTCGGTGCCCATTTCGCCTCGTTTAATCTTAGCGAACCATTTCTCAACGGTTGACTTTTCTGGTGCAGAGGCCCGTGTAATGTTTATCAAGCCAAGTTTTGTCTTTAACAGCATTTTTTTTTCGCCAAAAAGCAATGCTTTATTAAGACACGAAATTCCTTTTTATCCTTTTTTTAACACTAACACAAATTGCTTCACTCAAAATGCTATATCTCATAAAGTAATAACTCGAAAGCTGTCAAATTTATACACGCTTGTTCTGAAGGTTAGGGCTGACTAAAAGTCCTCTGCATTTACTACCGGTAGTGCCATCTATGTGTCAGACTACGAACTTTTCATCCCACCTTATGCCTAATATTTTAATTTTATTAATGCAAAATTGTAACATTGGCGAATTTGTAAAATTTTTTTGTAAAACTACAAATATAGCATTCTGTTTATACAATTAGTTTTCAGTAAATAGCTTATAGTCCAAGGCTCATCTGTTTTGAGAGGGACGTTGAGAGGTGACTAAAATTTTTTTGCAGAAATTTCTTGAAAATAACTCAAATAATAATATTTGAGTTATCCTCCCACTCAAAATGGTCCGGAACGTTGTTTATATAACCAAATGTCAAAATATTAACGAAAAATTCGATTTTTTATTGGTTTTTTGATTATAACTTTAAAACCATTCATTGCTGAGAAAAGTTGTACTAACTTAAAAGTTGTGTAATTAAATTTCCTATAATATAGAATTGGTTAAAAATTTAAAAAATAGTCACCCTTGTTTCAAAATAGGAATAATTGCGAAAAAAAAACCATACAAAAACAAGTATTTGCCTTTTACGTTTTTCAACCATTTATGCTCCACTTAGGACCTTCATATTTTACCCAGAAAACTTTATGATATAGTAAAATAACACTGTAAATTTCATTAAGATCGGTTTCATGGATTTTGAAAAATAAATTTTGCAATCCAGCTTTCGCAAAAAAAATTCATTTTTTTAAATGTTGCAGGACTGAAAATAAAGCAGATAGCAAGTTGAATTTTTTTTGCTTATAGAAGTGTACGGTACCTTTCATTTGCAATTTGCAAAATTAAAATCGATTAATTACCACGGCGTCAGGAAATTTTTTAAATAAACATTAATTTTTGGTGCTATGCGCAGGACAGCGGTGTTCGATTCACAGAAGTTGATTTCCACCAAAATGTCTTCCAATCTTTATCTAATATATTATTTTCTTACTTTATATTGTGTTGTATTTTACTATTTTAATTCCACAAAAATCTAACTAATTTTATTATTGTTTGTGAAATATTGTTTAAACAATTGCATATGTTTAAAAATAATATAAACTTTTATTCTCTAAGTTAAAATATATGAACAAAGAAAGTTTTTGCTAAAAAAGTTTTATTTCAAAGGATAGAGTATGTGTATTTTGCAATAAACAAATTTATTTATTTATATCGAAATGTAATAAAAATTAAAATGTATCAATCATTATCGAAGGTCATTGGAATGCCCAATCAGATCAAACTATCCGCTGTCCTGCGCGTAGCACCAATAATTAATGTTTATTTATAAAAATTCCTGACGCCGTGGCAGTTAATTGATTTTAGTTTTGCAAATTGCAAATGAAAGGTGCAGTACACTTCTATAAGCAAAAAGAATTTCAACATGCTGTCTACTTTTCTTTCAGTTCTGTAACATTTTGAAAAAATGAATCTTTTTTGCGAAAGCTGGATTGCAAAATTTATTTTGCAAAGTCTATTAAACTGATCTTAATAAAATTTACAGTATTGTTTTACTGTATCATAAAGTTTTTCTGCGTGAAATATGAAGGTCCTTAGTGTAGCAGAAATGGTTGAAAAACGTAAAATGCAAATACTTGTTTTTGTATGGTTTTTTCGCAATGATTGCTATTTTGCAAAAAGGGTGAATATTTTTTAAATTATTAACCGATTCAATGTTGTAGAAAATTTAATTACTCAACTTTTATGTCAGTACATCTTTTCTCGGAAATGAATATTTTTAAAGTTATAATCAAAAAACGAAGAAAAAAATCGAATTTTTCCTTCATTTTTTGACATTTTTATTTTTTAAACAATGTTCCGGACCTTTTTTAGAGGGAGGATAACTCAAATATTATTATTTGAGTTATTTTCAAGCAATTTCTGAAAAAAAATTTAAGTCACCTCTCAACGTCCAAATGTACTAATATTTTTACAGATGCGCCCTGGTCTATTACATTACTTCTTTTTTCGAGTATGCAAAAAACAATTTAAAACATTCGCATTTTTACTGCATGACCAAAACCTATATCTGGAACAAGTAGTCAGTAATTGGTAGAACTGATAGCGCTATACCGAAAACAATGAAGCGTACATGATTTTATGGATTTACTCTGTAGTTAGCCCACGTAAATTCCCATAAATTACAACGAATTTACCACTTCATGAATTCCATCCAAAACCGTAAACTACAATTTCTGGTGTTTATAGCCTCAAGTTGTGTCAATAATTTTAGTGTATTGGGACAGGTATACCGTTCTTGTTTTATGAAAAAAAAGCAGTAATTAGAAAAAATCGTTTTAAAATTGAACTTTTAAAGCTCTTTCGCTTTCCATTAATAGAGTACATTACTGGAAAGCGAAAAAGCTTTAAAACTTCAGTAGTTTTAAATCCATTTTTTTAATTTCTGCTTTTTTAAAAAACTAATAGTTTTTTTTTTCAGCAATAATAATGTATAATATATATAGGTATATAATCTTTAAACCTTGTACCCTCTCGGGTGTAGGTATTAACGTATGCTCTGTTAACAGTGCACAAATCCCTTCCATTGTTTCCTGTCCTGTGTGCCATAGCCTTTGCTTCGTTCCATGATATTCTTTTTTGTCAAGAATCCTTGCCACCACTTCTTTCCATGTCTCTCTTGGTTTTCCCCCACTTCTTTTCCCCTGCCTGCACCTTCGTTTCCCATATCTTTTTAACTGGTACTTCTTTCTGTAGTCGCTGTAAATGCCCCCACCAACTTAATTGTCTTATTTCAACATACTCCACCATTGTCTCGATTTTCAGTTCTTCTCTTATGTAGTTATTCCTTACCCTATCCCTTCTAGTGACTCCTTGAGCTCTGCGTAGATACCTAATTTCTGCTGCCTGTATCTTACTTTTCTGTTGTCTATTTAGTACCTAGGATTGACATCCGTATGTATGTAAGTACTGGTCTGTATATAGCCTTGAATACCTTTATTTTCGTATGTTTCGACACTTCTTTCTTGTTAATAAATGTTTTTCCTATTGCGTGGTACAGTCTATTCCCTTTATCAATCCTTTTATTGATCTCAGCTGCCTGTTCACCTGTTTCTTCAATGATTACTCCCAAGTACTCAAATGATTGTACCTGTCTAATCTCTGTATCATCTATCTGAACATATACATCCTCTATTTTTTTGGCTATTACCATTACCTTCGATTTTTCTTTGTTCATAGTTACACCATACTTTTTTAAAACTGTGTGCCATGTTTTTACGCTTCTTTGTAACTCGTCTTCAGTCGCTGCTAAAATGACTATTATACATCGTCGGCAAATGTACAATCTGCTATCGCTGTACTTTTCAGATTTCTATACCCTATGTATAGTGGTCTGACCTTTGTTTTTGTTTCTGTTGCTATTTCTTCCATAAACGTAATAAACAGTAACGGGCTCAAGCTTCCCCCTTGTCTTACACTTTCAGTTGTTCTGAACTGGTCGGATATCATATTTTTACTTATCACACGGTTTTTAGTGTCTCTGTATATTGATTTAGTTACCCGTATAAGTTTCTCTGGTATGTCTCTGTTCTTCAGATTTTTCCATACTTTTGATCTAAGTACTTTATCGAATGCTTTTTCCATATCAAGGAGACTGAGGTTCGTCTTTTTCTGCCTAGATAATCTTTTATCTAATATATCGTTTAACGTAAAAATGTGACCTTGTGTACATCTACCAGGTCTAAAACCACTTTGCGATTCATCTAATGTTGGTTCTATTATTTTTCTCAGTCTACTCTCTACTATTAGCTCATAAACTTTCATCACTGTACTCAACAGAATTATTCCTCTATAGTTGTTGCAATTATTGTTGTCACCCTTCTTATGTATAGGTACAATCAGACCAATTTCCCAGTCTGTAGGTATTTGTTCATCTCTCCAAATCATTTGAAAAATTTCTAATAATTTTTGTTATCCCATATCCATATCACCCATGTTTTTGATCATTTCTGCCGTAATTTTATCATGACCTGGTGCCTTTCCATTTTTTATCTTCCTAATCGTGTCAGTTAATTCATCCATTGTAATGTTTGGTAGAAAGTCAACTTCTTGCTCGCCCGTTCTTTCCTCATCTTCTTCATTTGTGCTGTGTGGTTCATGTAGTAGTTTCTGAAAATACACTTTCCATCTTCTCATAATGCTCACTTCGTCAGTCAGTAGGTCTCCATTCTGATCTTTTATTGATGTTAATTCTTTATGTTTATTACCTCTGTCGTATTCCTCTTATGACCTTATAAAATAATTTCTGATTTCTTCTGCTATCATGTTCTAATTTGTCTCCAAAATCTTTCCAGGACTTTTGTTTTGCTGCTACTATTATATTTTTAACTCTTTTCCGCTGCTCTTTATATTGTTTATAATTTTCTTCTGTTCGGTTACCTATATTTTCTCCACATCTCCTTTTTCTTGCGTGTGTATCTCCTAATTTATTCTGACCACCATGCTGTTAATTTCTGTTTACTGTTGCTTTTGAGTATTCCACAAACTCTCTCTGCTGTTTTTATAATTGTGTTTTTGAATGTTTCCCACATCTGGTCAACTTGTAAGTTTTTTTTGGGAAATTTTTCTTTCCTAATAATTCTTCGTTCAAAACATTTACATATTTGTTGGCTAAAGTTTTGTGTCTTAATCTGTTGAACTCTTTTCACATTGCAGTAATTTGGCATCACCAAGAAATGCTGAAAACCATTATCGAGTTTTAGGTCGTGTATGTTTGTTTAGCGTATTTTTTATGGTAGGGGAGCCCAAGCGGGGATTTTTGCAGTTACTCGAGCGCGTCAGATTAGCATATATGGAGAAACCTGGTACCCTGCAGATGTACCTCTACCATAGATTGGCTCTTAACACAGGGGAGTTCGTTAAGGGGGGCCCGAAAAAAAAATATATTCTTAAAAAAACTCGAAATTGTCAGATTAAGATAAGGTAAGTTAAGTACATGCAAAAGAGTGTATATTTCAAAAATCTGACGATTTGAGCCGGGCGTAAGGAAATGGGTGAGTCCCAAAGATTCACAAGAAAAAAGCGAATATTTCGCGAAATGAATGACAGCTCGAAAAACTAAAAAATATGTGCTCAATATTTTTTAAAAATCTATCTAATAATACCAAACACGACTTCCCACGGAGAGGGGTGGGGGGTAAATTTAATATTTTAATTACGAATCCCGCGATATTTCGCGAAATGAACATCAGATCGAAAAACTGTAAAATACACTTATTCAATATTTTTGAAAAATCTATCGAATGGCACCAAACACGACCCCCCATAGATGTGGTGTGGGGGTTACTTTAAAATCTTAAATAGGAGCCCTTATTTTTTATTATAGATTTGGATTCCTTACGTAAAAATAAGGAACTTTTATTCGAAACATTTTTTCGAATTATGGATAGATGGCGGTATAATCGGAAAAAACGATGGTTGGAAATGGAAAATTAAATTAAAAAATGGCAAGCGCCCACTAAAATGGAAAATTTTACTTAACTTTTTTTGGTTTTAGGACCTACTCTTCACAACCCAATAGGTCCCCAAAGCGCTCGAGTGACTACACATTTAGCATACTTTGCTCCCCTACCATTATGACCTTTATCTGGTTTTCAGTGTTTAGATTTTTTTGTATACAAAATTTTTCTCTATTATGTAGTAGATCTAAGGGCAAGGTTGTTGCGCTACTTTGGTCTCCCTGAGTTTTCACAGCTTTGGTCTACGGATCTGAGGCGTCGACACTGAAGCAATTAGAGATTAAAAAATTTGAAGCTTTTGAGCGTTGGTATCATCGAAAAATGCTACGAATGTCATGTGTAGACAAGAATAACAATATTGAAGTCTTTGTAAGAGTTAATAAGAGGGAAGAAATTATACGGACAAATAAGAGACGGAAGTTTGAATATTTCGGTCATATAATAAAATATCCTCGTTATATGTTGACTTTAATTATAGATAGCAAAATAAAAGGTAAAAGAGATGTAGAAAGAAGACAAACCTCCTGGTTGCGAAATGTAAGCGAATGGTTTAGTCGGAGCTCTAACTAACTATTTAGAGCTGCTATAAATAAAATAAAAATTGCCATGTTGATATCCAACCTTCGATAAATGGGTTGAGATGGAACCTTAAGAAGAAGAAGAAGAAGCTTTTGGGACTATTCCTAAATCACAGTTCGGATTTAGGTCCGAACACGCATGTGAACTGTAGGTGCTGTGAGTAGTTGAATATATCACGAAGAAGTTAAATGAAAAGAAATATACAGCAGGCGCCATTGTATTTATTTCTTGATATCAGTAAAGCTTTTGACAGAGTTTGACAGGAAAGCTTGCTATATAAAATGAACCAACATATGTATAGTGACGCGAATGAAAGATTTTCTGTCATGGTACCTATCTACGCCGACAGGGCCAACCCTGTACGAGGTTGGGATCATGGAGTGTCCACCTGAGTAGTAACCTGATTTTTATGGTTATTGATATATCATGACATTTGAATAGCTTAGCCATTTTTTTAAATGCAGATTTTGCTTTCTCTATCCTACATTCGATTTCTAGAGAATGGTCACAATTTTCATTGACGTTCATGACGAGGTAGGAGTATGTTTTTACCCTTTCTATTTGTTGACAGGACAGTTCACACTGACACGTTTAAATTACTGTCACTTCTTGGAAATCATAAAATATTTTGTTTTCTTAGTGTTTAGTGAAAGTCCATATCTCTGACTTCTATGGTTGTTCTTCTTCTTCTTCTCCTTTTTTCTTCCTTCTTATAGGTAGGCTTCAAAGTCTTTTCTTCTTCAATATTAGCCTCCTAAATTGTTTAAATTATCACATCTTCTTCGTCCAATTGGTGACTTATTGGTCACTCCTGTTCCTGTTTTGTCACCCATCCATTGATGTATTCTAAATTGCATGCTCTTCTTATGTTTTCTCCCTATCCAACAGACTTTTCCCTGATATTTGTCAAAGTATTTTCATCTCTTTTGTTTCTAGTAGTCGTCTCGTTTTAGATGTGTCAGGTCTTATCTCCGCCGTGTATGTCAATATAGGTCTAATTTCTGCTTTATAGATTCTTGTATTGTGTCTTGTCTTAGGTGTTTGTTCTACCAGGTTGTGTCATTAATTCCCAGATATTTAAACCTTGCTTTCTGCTTTATTATTTTCCCATTTATTTCAATTTTACATGGCAGTGGGTATTTAGATGTTGTCATACATTTCGTTTTTTCTGCTGATATTATCGTATTGTATTTCTTGGCTGTTAACACGTTGAATCCGAACAAATAGGTCTAAAAATGAATTTTGCCAAAACAAAAACAATGACAAACACACAAGACAATAGAAACGTAATACTAAACGACACCACAATAGAAGCGGTTAATGATTATATATATTTGGGACAGATTATAAAAATAAATAAGGAAAACCAAACAGCGGAGGTAAAAAGAAGGGTCAGATTAGCCTGGGCAGGATTTGGAAAATTAAAATGGGTCCTAAAGAATAAAAAAATACAACAATACTTAAAAACAAGAGTGTTTGACCAGTGCATACTCCCAATTCTCACATACGCATGTCAAACATGGGCCTTGACCAAGGCAAACATGGATAAAATAATAAAGACACAAAGAGCCATGGAGAGAGCAATGTTAGGAGTAAAATTGACAGACAAAAAGCAAAACAACTGGGTCAGAAATAGAACACAAGTCAAAGACGCAGGTCAACATATAACCAGGCTAAAATGGAGCTTCGCAGGTCATAACGCTAGACAAACGGACAATAGGTGGAATAGCACGATACAACAATGGAGACCATGGACAGGAAAGAGAGCAAGAGGACGACCCCAGATGAGATGGGGAGACGACATTAAAAAGATAGGAGGAACGCACTGGAAACAGAAAGCACTAAACAGAAGCGAATGGAGGAAACTGGGAGAAGCCTATGTTCAGAATTGGACGAATTAAAGGGCAAAAGAAGAAGAAGAAGAACACGTTGACGGACAGAACGTCTCTAGACGTCTAATTTCCATTGATGTTATGTGACACGACGCGACGCTTATAGACGACATTTTTAAAATAACGAGTTTTGACCAAAAATCGGTGTCAAACAATATCACATTAGATTATACAGTTGAATATAAATGTTACACGATGTCCATGGTCGTCGTCCACATGTTTACAAAAAATGTTAAAAAACTCATTGTTTCCATTAACTATAAGCGCTAAAAGAAATTCAGCAATTTCCCTATTCTACTTTATTCACTATACATATTAGAGTATCACAACACTTGCTTACACATTTGACGCACTGTCCGACAACGTGTTAATCGGCGATTAATGATTCTATGGTCCTATTTATTAAATTGTCGAGGACTTCAGAACTATCAGCTAATACCACCGTATCGTCTGCGTATCTATATTACGTTATTGATACATTTTCCGTTAATTCGAATTTCGGCTTCAACATCATCCACTGTTTCTTTAAAGATTTCCTCAGAGTATATGTTGTACAGTACTGGGGATAGTATATATCCCTGACGGACCCCGCGTTTGATTTTGATTTCGTCGGATTTTCCTGCCTCTGTCCGGATTGACGATGTTTGATTCCAGTCATCATCGTTCAATCTTCGCTTGTCCACTGCTGGACATAGATCTCCTCATAATTTTTCATCTATTTCGATCTTGTGCCTTTGCACCCAATTTTATTTCCTATTATTTTCCTATTATTATTTTATGATTAATATTTTTTATTTTTTTTAATATATACTAATTTTTTATTTTAATAATTCTTGGATCACGGGTGTTTATTCCAATATTGGAAAATAGCTCTATCAGCTTGTCGTGCTTTCCCATGTAGGTATCGACATCAATGACATCAATGATATAAGTTATCTTCAGATCACTATGTCCATCAGCAGTATAATAAAGTAATCAAAAGTAAACATGATATAGCTCGTAAACTATGGCTTCAAGGATATAAAACTTTAAATGAAAATTTAAAGTTTTAAAGTTTTGAAAATGGTTTTAACATCATTTAGGTGTAGAGGTTTTTAATACCTACGTAAATTAAAATTGTTGCTTTATGTATTTGATTTATGTTTTTTTCGTAGTTTTCATATTCCTTACTTTTTATTATGAGTATTATTTTTATATCAATTTAATTCATGATAAAAATGATACCCATTACTAATCATCAACATTGGATTAGTTGTTTCAGATTATGACTCTTATCTTACTGTTGTATATGAAATAAATTATTTAATTTTTAAATAAAATCGGTCCTTATCTCAGTTGATCAATAGCTCTTGTTGTTTGTTTGGGTTTATATGACTGCGGACACTAAATCCATTCGCCAATTTTACTATTTTTTATTTTATTAGTCATTTTTTCGTATCTTATCCTAAAACTAATACTAATATAATAAACAATTCTACTAATAAATAATTATTTTTGTATTTTTTTTTAATAATTATATATACATATATACATATATACACATATATATACATATATATACATACACATATATATACACACACATATATATATATACTTTTATTAATTTTTTTCCAAATGATGTTCTCAGAGTTCCACAGCAAAAACTGCAACATTCTTCTTTAGCCCTCTACTTCATTCGAAAGCTATTTTACTATGGACTGTCCAAGTTCGTCATTCATTTTTATCTACATATTTTTTTATATTTTTTAATTATTATATTTTTTTTTCTATTTTTTTTTATATATCTTTTTTATATTTTTTCTTTCTTTTTTTTTATTTTTTTTTATTTTTTTATTTTTTTTTTATTTTTATTTTATTATTTTTTTTTATATTTCTTTTCTTTTTTTTTTCTTTTCTTTTCTTTTCTTTTTCTTTTAACATATAACAATTTACAAGAAATACTTACTCTATATTTTACAATTACAATTTAAGCTTAATATCTAAAATATGTTTATACAATAGTCGGTATACCAACTCATTATTTTCTAATGTTAATAAATAATTTAAATTAATGGGATGGTGGACATCAGTCAAAGAATACAGTGAATTTAAAAACATATTAACTTTATTAGAGATAAGAGAACAGGTCAAAATTTTGTGTTGTAGATTGCCCAACTGTCCACAAATACATTGTGGACTATCAGCTATATTAATTTTAAATAAATATGATGGAGTAAGACAGTGGTCAAATCTCATTCTGCATATGGTTCTTATCATATCTTTTGTCGACTCCATTTTAGAAAACCAAGGTTTATCCGTTATATAGTTTCTGATTGATCTGTAGTGGTTTCCTGTATTTACGTTTTCATCAATATACCTTTCTTTCCATTCTTTCTTAATCTCTTTGAATAAATTTGATTCAATATCTTTTGGCGTACAAAGATAATGGGTTAATACTCCTTGTGTCACCGCGTTTTTAGCCAATTCATCTACCATTTCATTTCCAGTTATTTCACAGTGGCTTTTAACCCATGCCAACTTAACAGACTTTCCTTGTTGCTGAAGTTCTTTAATTTTATTTATGATATATAATTCAATGTAGTTCACTTTTGATTTAGGATTTATAGCACTAATTTTACTAAGAGAACTTTTACTGTCACTAAAAATTATAAACTTTGAATGATTTATATTAGATAAATATTTTAGTGCTTCCATTATCGCTATTAATTCAGCTGTGTATATACTCATAATAGAATTTAGTTTAAACATTTTACTAATTTTATTACTGCTATCCCAATAGGCACATCCCACACCTTCAATATTTTTTGATGCATCTGTATATAGCATACAATAATCTTTGAACATTTGTGAACTGTCGGAGATAAACACTAATTTTCTTAAAGATATAGGCAACTTGCTATAGTCCCTTAAAAAGTATACCTGAACTTGTTCCATACTATTAAAGTCAATATTATAATTTGGGTTTATGTCATATTTATAAAGTTGTTTATCATATATTGTCATTTTTGAATATAAATCTACCATATTTAGAGTTTTCTTTTTTATCCAATATTTTTCTGTCAAGTCTGCTAAAAACAGTTGATGTATTTTGGAAATTAAACTTGCCTTTTTTTCATACAATCTAACTAAAAGGTTGATGCCAAGTTTTTTTCGTCTTATATCCATCGGCATTTCACAGCATTCAACTTGTAGATTATTTATCGGTGTACTTCTTAGGGCTCCTATACACAATCTAAGGGATTTATTAATGATTTTGTCTATTTTATTTAAATGACACTGTGATGCGTCACTGTATAATATTGATCCGTAGTCGAATATAGCTCTTATATTATTTTTAAATAACAACAAAGAAATATTTGGATCTGCTCCCCAACGTAAGTGTGATACGAATCGAAGAAGGTTTATTCCTTTTTCTGTTTTTTTAACTATATGGTCTATATGTTCTTTCCAGAGAAGCTGTCTATCCAGAGTAATACCCAAATATTTAACATAACTTTGTACAGGATAGGATATATTGTTTATTAAGATGTGATTGGGTATTTCTTTTCGTTTTCTTGTAAAAATACATAATTTGGTTTTGGAATCAGATATATTTAGTCCATGTAATTCACTCCATATTTTAATATGTTTGTCTCCTTCTTCAATGGATTTGACTGCATTTTCTATTTTAATGTTTTCTTGATAAATAACTATATCATCTGCAAATTGTAAAATTTTTGTTGAGTTTAAATTTTTTTCTATATCAGAAGTGTAAATTAAATATAACAAAGGGCTTAATATTCCTCCTTGAGGTAAACCACCCATCGCTAGTCTTGGACCAAATGTGTTATTATTTACCGATATATAAATTTTTCTACAGTCATACAATTTTATTATTTTTTGACAGAAGCATTCTGGCAGACCTATTTGTATCATTTTGTTATATAGTATATTTAAATTAACGTTGTCGTATGCTGCTTCAACATCTAATAAAAGAGCGATTACTGAAGAATTTTTCGTAAACGCTAAATTTATATCTGTTACCAAATGACTCACAGCTTCCACAGTAGAATGATTTTTTCGAAATCCAAATTGTGTTTGTGATAATTTATTGTTTTTTTCTAGCCAACTTTCGAGCCTAAGTTTTATCATTCTTTCCAGTGTTTTTGTTATGCAGGAGCTCAATGAAATACCTCTATAAGATTCTGCTGAATCAGGATTCCGATTTGTTTTGAGAATAGGAATCACCCGGTACTCTCTCCAGTTATCTGGAATATCTTCTGATAACCATATTTGATTAAAAAAATTTAATAGTGTTTCTTTCCCTTTTTGATGTAAATTGGCCAACATAATATAATGTACATTATCTATACCTGGAGAAGTATTTTTCTTATTCTTAAGGCTTATTTCTAATTCACAGAAACTAAATGGAATTGAAAGTGGATGCATAGAGTTTTTTCTTTCCATTACATTAATTTTTGAAAATATATTATCTGGACATAATTTTCTTAAAAACTCCTCAACCCATTCTCCTTCAGTCACTGGATTTACTTGTGGTTTAAAAATGTTTTGTAATCGTTTGGCTTGATTCCACATATCTTTAATTGGTGTATTTTTGTTTAAAGTTTTACAAAAATTTCTCCATGCATTACGCTTACTCTCTAATACAACTTTTTTGGTTTTCGCTACACATTTATTATAATTTATATAATTTTGTATATTAGACTGTAGTTTAAACTTGCGTAAAGCTAGTTTTTGTTCTTCTATTACCTTTTTACAATTGTCATTCCACCAAGTTTTTCTAAATCGTGGATTAGTCCCTGTTCTCTTCTCCGGTATACATATCTTACAATATTCGTTTAATTTATTTAAAAATTGTTGGTAATTTAAATTATTATCTATTTCCATGAAATTATCAGTGATAGAAGAGAAAAGAGACCAATCCGCTTTATTTATGTTCCATTGGAATTTTGTATTTACACATTCCGCTTTATTAACATTAATATTTGACTTAATAATAATAGCAAAATGATTTGATCCTAATGGCTCGTCCTCAACATCCCAATCGAAAAAATGACTAATATTTGCTGAGCATATTGTAAGATCTATTGCAGATTTATTATTGCTATTCGGTCTACGCATCAAAGTTTCTTTACCATTATTTAAAATTACAAGATTACAGTCCTCAATAGCTTCTAACAGATTTTTTCCTATAGTATCTACAGTACTACAACCCCAAACATAATTGTGGCTATTAAAATCACCACCAATTATAAAAGGCTTCTCTAGACTATTAAAAAACTTTTTCCATTCATTTAGAGTGATTTTAAGATTTGGTTTTACGTATATTGAATAAATGTTTAACTTTTTTCCGGATTGAATTTTAATTGATATGCTATTGCACATTATGTCATTAATTTGGTGAAAAGTAGGACTGTTGTAAAATTTTATTAATTTTTTCAAAAGGATGGCTACTCCACCATATCCATCATCTCTATCATTCCTAAAGACATTATAACCAGTAAAGTTAATAAAATTACTTTTTTTTAACCAAGTTTCTGATATTAATCCTATATCTATTTTATTGTCATACAAGAATTTTTCTAAATAACCCTTATTTGTTTTAATTGATCTCGCATTCCATTGAAGAAATGAAACGTTAGCCATCACGAGGTAATAATAATTGTGAAATATTGTTTTTTAATAATTCCAACGTTTTTTGATCTAAATTGTGATTAATTTGATTTAATGTTGCTGAAATAAAGTTTACTATTATTTCTCCTATATTATTTTGATTATCGTTTTGTGTTTGTGTTGTGTTAGAATAAATGGGATTATTAAAATTATAACAAGGCTGACTTTGTATTCTTGGTGTTTGCAAAATTTTTCTGCGTGCTTCCATTGTTTCTTTATCTACACTACTAGAATCAATACTACTTGATCTTTTTCGTTTAGATATTGTATATTTATTTGAAGTATTTTCTTGGTCTTTACTTACTGTTGAATAACATTTTTTATATTTATTATTAGCTTCATAATATGTTATATTTTCATTATTCATAATTTTTTTAATATATTCCTGTTTTTGTCTTTCTGTACAATCTGCTCCCTTGTCAGTAGCGCTGTGTTTTCCTTTGCACAATACACAAAGTAAATTATTCGGATTGGAACAATTAGATTTGTTGTGTTCTTCGCCACATCTTTCACACCTATCTTTTCCTCTACATTGGGCACTTATATGCTCAAATCTCAAACACTTTAAACATTGGATTATTCTGGGTGTATAATTTTCCACCTCGTATATCATTTTTTCTATTATTACATTTTTTGGTATAGACTGACCTTTAAAAGTGACAATTACGGTTCCTGTTTTTACATAATTAGTATTACCATTATCTTGAATCACTTTCCGCATAATTCTTTTTACATGTAATACTTCGAATTTAATTCCAAATCTAGGTTTAATTAATGATACTAAATCATTATCTTCTATCTCTTTATCTACCAATTTTATAACACCTTTCTTTTGAGTAAAAAACGTTGGAATATATGCCTCATACTCTTTGCTTTTAAGAATTTGAGAATCAATTAATTTATTAGCACTAGCAAAATTATTTAGTTCTACCTTGATTTTATTTCTACCAACTACTGTAATTTGTGTGATATTATTTTCAATTTCAGGTACTGCACTTAAAATCAAACGGGCCGTGCCGATCCTGTGTAATCGACCAATGTTACCGTTTTTATTTTCTATGTGTACTATATAAGGTGCATTATCTCCAATTTGATATCTATGTTTTAATCTTAAATTTATTACTTTATTTAAATTTTGCTTACCTGACTTATCTGTTTGATTTAAATTTGTCAAAGTTTCATCGTTATTGCAACTAAATTTGTTACTTACCTCAATAGTACTACTTGTTTGGTTTTGTTTGTTTGTTACCTTATTATTTACTCTATTGTTATTTTTATTTAATTCCTCATATTCCATCATCCCATCTCCTTCCATTTCTACATAAAATTTACCTTTATCTGGAGGTTCGGGTGGTATACCTTCCATATTATTTGTTTTCTGAAATTTAACTTCTAGGCGCTAAATTTCACACTTTCTTACAGATCACTGGTTTAGTACTTCTTTATACTACTCGTAATACTCAAAAAGTTAAGAAAAAACCTTAAAAATTAATAATTTTTAGGAGAACTTCTAAATAAACTATGATCAATAGCTCATCACCGCGTTTATTTGTTGTTTTTGTTTCGTTTTTATATTATAAAAATATCTTATCTGAGTATTTTTGTAATAAAAATGTTTCTAGTCGTTCATCAAAGCTTTTTAAAAATTTTATCACATCTATTAATTATTATTTACTTATCAAATTTATTAATTGCACTGTTTTAATATTGATAAAATATATTGAAATATAAATAAGGGAGAGTTGGATAAAACGGGATCATCGGATAAAACGGGATACCTGGCCTAGAGACCCAACTAGTGCTGCTATCAATCGGACAACCACGAAATAGCTATTTGTATAACAAGGAAGGAAAGTGCTACTTTTCCTCCCGGAAGGGCAGTAATCATTTTTTCATTTTTACTTAATTTATTTATGTAACTAACCAACAAATTTTATTGGAACTAAAACTAACAAGTAGGTACAATATAACTGTCAACTGTCAAATATAAGTCAAATTATTAATGTAAACATTGTTAAATCAGAATAACAATTTACTGTTTTTTACCATTCTGCAAAATACAGAGTGTTTTTAAATAAACGTTAAAATGTATAGATACTTACGTAATAGAAAATAGATATTGTACAGGGCGTCAATAAGTTATATTTCGTGAATGAAATACTATGACGTCACTTTTACTTTTCCTCCCTAGGGAGGAAAAGTACAATTTTGCTCCCTACAATCAGGTCCGGAAAAGTATACTTTCGGTAGAGGTAGGTGGAAAACTTGATTTTAGTCGTCATTTTAACATTCTCAGTTCGTTTTACCTTGATGCCACTATTTGATGAAAAGTTGTTATGTTTAGAATTGTTTGACTCTATTTTTTGGTACTTTGTACTTTTAAGTGCGATGTTTTCTACATTATCTTGCCTACATATCTAAACATTTAATTCCGGTGACTATTAAATTTAATTAAGCACTCATTAACGAACATTCTCATGTGTAGTCTCTCTAATTTTACTTTCTGGTTTAGGCAGGAGCCATTTTTGCTTTGGAAAAAGTCTGAGTTAGACAAAACGGGACACTTATAAGTTGGATAAAATGGAATACAGTTTTTTAGGTCCCGTTTTATCCACCTATTTATTTGTTGGCCTATTAATTTTTTAAATAGCGATAAAGTGTGTTCTCATACTGCAGAATAGAACAACATATTTTTATGTGACTTCTGTTCTGATATACGTACCTTGTCCTAAATAAAAGGTCTTATTTCCCATTTTGCAGTAAAACATAAAAAAAGCCTATTTTTAAGTTTCTGACTACTAAAGGTAATGGTCCAAGAGCTGTGAGACATTTTTGAGTAGGTATTTTAGGCAACCTGAAAATTTTTCAGGTGACTCTTCTATGATAGCCTAATACAAAAATGCCGGTCTGGCTGGAGGGTAGCGGTTATTTTCCCCAAAAATCCCCCCCAAATTTAAAAAAAGAGTAAAAATTTTTTTACAAAAAAATATCATTGATATGACTTGAAAGTAAATTTAAATATTCAAATATAAAGAAAATAAACAGACAAGGCGATTTGAGGGCGATTTTAACTCTGCAAGATACTTGCATGGGCGCCCCAGGATTATTTTCAGGGGGTGCATCTGAACTTCAGAAGATTTCATCTGAATCTGTACATACTATTAATGAGTATAAAATATACAATTATACATGCATACCTATGTACATTCCTTCCGGACAGGGAGGTGCAATTGTTATTTTGGCAGGGTATTTTTTAATTTTAAATATAGATATTCTAAAAAAGACACTTTTTTTTGGTGACATTATCCAATTGCCATGTGATCAAACAAATTACGCGTGCATATAAATGAAACCACTATAGGTAAGCAGCAGTGTGAGAAAGAGCTTATACCGATAGCTGTTTGCGTCCTCTGTTGTAGCTGAGCGAGTCCGTTCGCTCGAGAAAAATCACATAACCTGGCGATATCCATGTTGTTGTTTCTCGAAACGTTAGAGTAATTATTATATATTATAGTTTTTCAAGTAACTTTTTCTTAATTAAAGAAAAATAATACGTACTATACAATAGATTTTGCAAATATGATAGAAAAAGACAAATTTATTATTATAAATATATAGGTAGAAAAGTATAAAACTATAAACTAAATTAATTCTGTGTCCGAATCTTGTACTTCTTCTTCAAATTTCTAATCGGAGCTTAAATGTTCATTCTCATCTTCTTCGTCAGACTCTCCTCGAGACTCAGATTCCTCTTCTACATGATCTGTAAATACTTGTAATATGTATTTAGAATTAATTAAAAATAATCTGTGATTAATTAATTAAGTTGCTACGTATTCTCTGTCCTTTTATACAGAGTCGAAGCCTGGACAATCACGGGCGCATCTGAAGAAAGACTTGCCATTGTTGAGATGTGGTGTTATCGAATAATGTAAAAAATATCATGCACACAACACTTAACACACAGGGAAACATTAAGAAAGATGAAAAAGGCAAATCAACACTATGAAGGAAAGAAAAATGAGCTAAAATAAATATACATTCTCTTCTTCTTCATCAGACTCCCCTCGATACTTAGATTCTTCTACCTGATCTGTAAATAGTTGTAATATGTATTTAGAATTAATGAAAAATTAATTAGTGGTTAATTGATTGAGTTGCTACGTATTCTTACTTATATAACCAATGCTTAATACTTTTCCTTATATAACCAATCACATCACGTTTTTTATTTCTTAGTATATGACCAAAGTTGCTCATGTTTCTTTCCTTCATAGTGTTGAGTATTTCTTTTGCCTTAATGTTTCCGTGTTTGTTACGTATTCGATAACTCCACATCTCAACAACGGTAAGTCTTTCTTCAGATAAGCATGTGATTGTCCAGGCTTCGACTCCGTATAAAAGGACGGAGAATACGTAGCAACTAAACTAATTAATGATACAACTATTTACAGATCATGTAGAAGAGGAATCTGAGTCTCGAGGGGAGTCTGACGAAGAGGAAGAGAATGAATATTAAGGCTCAGATGAGGAGTTTGAAGAAGAAGTACAAGACTCGGCCACAGAAATAATTTAGTTTATAGTTTTATACTTTTCTACCTATATATTTATAATAATAAATTTGTCTTTTTCTATCATATTTGAAAAGTCTATTGTAAAATACGTATTATTTTTCTTTGATTAAGAAAAAGTTACTTAAAAAACTATAATATATAATAATTACTCTAACGTTTCGAGAAACAACAACATGGATATGGCTAGGTTATGTGATTTTTCTCCTGCGAACGGACTCGCTCAGCTACAACAGAGGACGCAAACAGCTATCGGTATACGATCTTTCTCACACTGCTGCTGACCTATAGCGCTTTTCATTTATATTCACGCGTAATTTTTTTGATCACCTGACAATTGGAAAATTTCACCAAAAAAAAACCTGTCTTTTTTAGAATATTTATTTTTATTATTAAAAAATACCCTGTCAAATAACAATTGCACCTCCCTGTCCGGAAGGAATGTACATACATAGCTATGCATGTATAGTTGTATATTATATACTTCTTAATAGTATGTACAGATTCAGATGAAATCTTCTGAAGCAGATGCATCCCCTGAAAATAATCCTGGGGCGCCCATGCAAGTATCTTGCAGAGTTAAAATCGCCCTTAAATCGCATGGCCTGTTTATTTTCTTTATATTTGAATATATAAATTTACTTTAAAGTCACGTCAATGATATTTTTTGTAATAACAATTTTTACCCTTTTGTTTAACTTTGGGGGGGATTTTTGGGGAAAATAACCGCTACCCTCCAGCCAGACCGGCATTTTTGTATTAGGCTATCATGGAATAGTCAGCTGAAAAATTTTCAGGTTGCCTAAAATACCTACTCAAAAATGTCTCACAGCTCTTATACTATAATGTTTTTTCAAAGGTAAATTTTGCTTTACATTCTTATATCTACTTAAATGTACTTTTTAGATAATTTTATGCAAAAAATTAAATATTGTGAACCTGTTCCGTTTTATCTAACCGTGGTATGCTAAAACGGGATTTGCAGGACTTTAATAAATATTTTTTTTACTATTTTCCAGTCATTAAAAATAGCTAAAAATATGTTTTTTTTGTGTTTCAATAAATATTATACCTATAAAAAATAATAATATGATAATTTCTTTAACATTTTTTCCGTAATAAAAATAAACAAGAATGGTATACCGTTTTCTCCAACTCTCCCCTAATATACAGTGTGTCAATTTGAAATATACCGCCCTATATAATTCAGTCCCTGTAGAAAATCCTAACATATGCAAAAACACGTCAAATTTATTTATTAGGGAGACATTTTGTAAACCAGTTTCGAACTACATTACATCAGCCCTCTAGCGGGGATGGACACAACCCCCAAAATCTTTAATTAAATAGAGGGGTTGAGTGATATCTCATTGTAAAAGCCGTTCAACTACCTTCAGAAAAATCAAGTAAAACCGTAAAGATATTTAAGTATCGAGTTCAAAGCACATTATCTGGGACTATTTATTATTGGTAGCTATTATTATACACTGCGGTGGAATAAGTGTTGCTCATCCCCCCTATTAACTTGTTTATTTTAAGAACATAAGCAAAACGCTCGGACAGGTCGATTTTTAAACTAACTATAGTATATTATAGCGTCAACGTTTTGAACTTTACGCGATGCCTCTTCAGGTGACAGGCATAACTTTGATTTTTTTAAATGGGAAAGTACATCATGTGACACCTCATTTAAAAGCTCTTAAAATACTGATTTCAAAAATGTATAATACTTTAATCCTGTTTGAGAGCGTAGGCGCAAAATTTCGGTAGAACTCTTTTTAAACGGATTTTTTTTTTCGAATTCTGAGAAAACTAATAAGTATTTTTGAAAAATTTAAACGCACAGTCAAAGATTAGATTATTACCGAGGGCTGACAGTCCCTTAGAATAAACAAAAAGTTTCTTTTGAATGATATATTTGAAATTAAAAATCACACTAAATTTTCTATTTTTTCACCACTGTGACTTATTGAAATAAACATTATAGGAGTTCTCAGGGACTTTGGATCATAGAGAATACTGTAATATTTCATTCTGCGTTTAAATTTTTCAAAAATATTTATTAGTTTTTTCAGAACTCGAAAAAAATGATTGCATTTAGAAAGAATTCGACCGAAATTTTGCGCCTACGCTCTCAAACAGGATTAAAGTATACATTTTTGAAATCAGTATTTTAAGAGCTTTTCAAAGCTTTTCAATCAAAGTTATGCCTGTCACCTGAAGAGGCATCGCGTAAAGTTCGAAACGTTGATGCTATAATATGTATACTATAGTTAGTTTAAAAATCGACTTGTACGAGCGTTTTGCTTATATTCTTAAAATAAACAAGTTAATAGGGGGGCAACACTTATTCCACCGCACTGTATTATATTATATTATTAGTCCAGGAACCGAAGCTTTTCACGTTCTCAATTTTTACAGAATGGATCGATTTGCTTGAAAATTTGGGATTAGGTAGTGGATAGTCCAAGGCTCAAAATTTATATGATGCCTAAAGGCGCTTTTACTATGGGGGTGGTTGCCACCCCATCTCGTGGGTGGAAATTTGTTATTATATTTTGACCAAAAAATTTGGTAAAACATTGATTCTAAGCAAAAAATGCACTATACATTTTCTTAATAAAATGAATAGTTTTCGATGTATTCGCTATCGAAAGTGTTAGTTTTATATCGAAAAAATCAACGTTTTTAATCAGTTTTCTGCTAATAACTCAAACAGTTTTCGATTTATCAAAACCACTTTACTTAACAAAAATGTACCTTTGAAAAAAATAAACAAAACTGTTTTTTAAATTTTCTTTAAGACCCATAGTAATCGAGCTATACTTTATTAAATATCAGTTCTTCTTCGTCAAATGCTAAATATTGTAGTTTCAAAGTCAAAAGACGGCAAAACTATGAGCTTTTCTAGGAGAACTTATAGAAACTAATTTAAAGTATTTTAAAAGATCTATCTTGAAAAGTAAAAAAAATAGTCTCTAGCTCAAAAATTAAGTGACATAATGAAAAGAATGTCCAGTCACTATTTTTTCAACGAAAAAGTGATCGGAAACCACCCCCTATTAGTCATTGACCTTATTTGGTCGTCTTTATTTATGTATTGTTAATAGATTCTAGAAGTTCCACCGGCTTAGAATGATTAGTTTTTTAAAAAATGGAGTTAAAAGCGAATAACGAATTTTTGTAGTTTGGTAAAAAATGCCTTTTTCTTCAGAATAGAAAGATTAGCATGAGAGATACAAAAAAATGTTTGCATCTGGACTTGTAGCTCACCTAATTTTGAAGAACTGGGTTTGCAAAAAAATTTTTTACGGCAAAATTTGAGTGAACTATTGACAGTTAAATCTTTTACTAGCATGCAAAAATCACCTGTACCAATCCTTTCAAAGTCACCTCGTTTTGCGACCGAGGATTTTAAAAGAATTTATTATTAATAACCTTATAGATCTTGTAAAAGCATACAAAAAACTTTTTTACCAAACTTTCTATTATAAAAAATAAAAAAAAGTTACGATTAAGAAACCAATAAATATTTTTTTGAAAAAAAAAATGGAGAAATCCAATTGGAAGCATAATAATGTAATTTAATGGTGTTTTTAGTCATTCGCAATATTCAGTCTTCTTTATTTATGTATTATTAATAGATTCTAGAAGTTTGACTGGCTTAGAATGATTAGTTTTAAAAAAAACTGAAGTTGGAAGCGAATAATGAATTTTTGTAGTTTCGTAAAAAATGCTTTTCTTCAGAATAGAAACATTGGCACAAGAGATATGAAAAAGTGTTTAAAAATGAAATTATAGGTTATTTTTAATTCCCAAGGAAATGGTTTGGAAAAATTTTTTCTACCGCAAAAATTAAGTGAGCTATGGACAATAAAACGTGTACTAACATGCAGAAACCACCTTTAGCAACCCTTTCAAAGTCGCCTCTTTTTACGACTGAGAGATTTAAAAGGATTTAATATTAATAGCCTTATAGAGCTTGTAAGAGCCTACAAAGTTCATTTGTTAACAAACTTTCTAAGATACAACATAAAAAAGTTACGATTAAAAAACCAATATATTTCTTTGAAAAAAAAATGGAGAAATCCAGATGGAAGCATAATAATGTAAGAGCGGTGTTTTTTTGTATAGTGTACATGTGAAACTTATACAGCCTGTCTACTTGAGTTGGAAACATATGGGAAACTTTTTTATTATTAATTTTACGAAAAAAAGTTATTATTTATAAAAAGTTCTGCATGCCCCAAAACCTAAGATTCAATTATCAGATATCAAATTTTCTCAATGTTATACGAGGTATGTCAAAAAATATCAATTTCGGCTAAGGGTAAAGTACCTTTATTTCTCTCAATATCGAAAATTCTTATTATGAAAAGTTGTTTGGAAATAAAAACCAAGCTCAAATATGTAATTACATGCTTCTAATTGGAAAAAAATATTTTCCAAATTTTTCTCAAATTTATTGATACTAACTTCGTTTTTATTCATTACACATACGATAACTCTTTTATTATTACTTTTACAAAAAAAAGGTATTCTTTATAAAAATCTCTGTATGTCTTAAGACCGAAAATTCAACCAACAGATATGACATTTTATTAATTTTATACGAGTTATGTCAAAAAATATGAATTTCATTCAAGAGTAAAGTACCTTTATTTTTCACAATATTGAAAACGGTTATTAAAAAAGTTGTTTAGAATTAAAAACTATGTGTCAATATGCAATTACATCATTCTAATTGAAATACTGTGAAATATAAAGGTGCTATAATATTGAGCGAATTTCATATTTTTTGACACACCTCGTATAAAATTAATAAAAGTTAATATATCATGGTTGTGTCTTAGATTTTAGACCATGCAAAGTTTTTTATGAAGAATAACTTTTTTTCGTAAAATGAATAATAAACGAGTTATGATATTTGTAATAATTAAAAACGATGTTGGGTATCCATAAATTTGAGAAAAATATTTTTTTTTTTCAATAAGAAGCATGTAATTGCATATTTCATCTTAGTTTTTAATTCCAAACAACTTTTTATCATAAGAATTTTCGATATTGAGAGAAATAAAGGTACTTTACCCTTAGCCGAAATTCATATTTTTTGACATAACTCGTACAATATTGAGAAAATTTGATATCTGATAATTGAATCTTAGGTTTTGGGGCATGCAGAACTTTTTATAAAGAATAACTTTTTTTCGTAAAATTAATAATAAAAAAGTTTCCCATATGTTTCCAACTCAAGTAGACACGCTGTATATACGCATAATACATTGGTTCATACTCGACTCTGGAACTATATAGCACATACGAATACGTATACAATTTTTATGTCATTTATGGTATGCTCAGACCGCGGGCTGTTCTGATGAGTTCAATAGAACGAAATGTGAATAAATAAATAGTGGTGGTATCTTAAACAAAATAAATCTTAAACTACTTTTCATTACTTTCGTTTACTCACAAATTTAGTAATGGATTTAGTTTGTAACCAGAATCTGTTTTTCAGCGTAAAAAGTCTTTAGTCCTCCAGTTCTTTGAATTTCTTCGTGCTTTTAAAAAATAACCCTTTCAGTCACACACCTAGAAGGAAGCATCCAAAAATTATAAAATTTGGTAGATATGCTTGAGAGAGGCAACTAAATCAATACGTAACAAAAAAAAAACCGCCCCACCATATGTTTTTTTTTGTTACGACTTGTACCTCACAAGGTACTAGTTGCCTTTAAGGATGTATCAAAAAAATCACAATCAACTAATTAGTATTTAATTTATTCTAATACTAGAAGTAAATTTATTATTATCATCTAACAAAATATCGTTGTTTGGCTTTTGCCCCAAATCATCCTCTAAATCTTGAGAATTAGCTTCTTCTTCATCTGAACGAGCACTTTCATTCAAAAATTTACCTATTTGATCATTAGTTTCCATTTGAGTATCATCCTCCCATCCATCATCTTCATCGTCAAGATCCGGAAATCTGAGTCATCGTCATTTTTAAGATTTGAGAAGTGTACTTTCTTCTTCTTCTTCTTCTTCTTTTTGTTTTTGGTCTCGCTGCAAGGCAATTACCAGCACGATTTATAGGGGATCTTGATGTAGTTTGACTCTAAGCCATGTCAAAATCGCTGTCTATGTTCTTGTAAAAAGATTTTGATGAGGTGTGATCTAATGAATATGAGTTTAATTATATTTAATTTATTATATTTTGAAGGATAAATACTTATTATTTTCATACTGTCACTGTCACTGCCAAATCTTAAAATTTGTCAGATAACTTCAACCTCAAAAAATGGCTGTTTGTTTGTTTATTTTATTATTTGTTTGTCATAATAAATATAATATAATGTCAGACCAATCATACACTGCTCAAAATGATCAAATCTTACTAAGAGTCGTATAAGCTTTTTTAGGAATCAGCTGTACATCTAATTGAGGTGCCCAGATTACTACTTTGTATCATCTACTTTTTAGAAACCAATACATACTATCATAAATTACAGTGTTTACTTACCTATGAAACATATATCCGCGTTTATTCTCGAAAATAAACAACAAAAACAACATACACAAACAGACTATCCTAACCTCTTGCAAATGTCACTCAAACGAACTAATTTCAAATTATAACTGTCAAGCAGAAACAAAATCGCGCGCAGAATGCAGGCATCTACGAATTAGACATGATATTTGACCTGCAAAATATTTCCTTGGATATAAGTCAATTCCGATTGATGTTTGAAATCATATATAAAAAATGTACCTCTTGAGGTACAGTGTAACTGAAAGGGTTAAGAATTTAATTAAGGTTAAATAATTTAGGTATTATTTTCTTTCTTTTTCAGGTAAGTCATTAGATTTCATTCAAACTCAAATTGGTAAGTTTTATTAATAAATATATTTATTTATTTTTGTATATACAATTTTTTTCTAAGGCGATTTTAAAGTATTTTTTATTTAAGTATACCGAGTGGGCCAAACAAAAAGAGTCCACCTCGATCTTCTTCTTCTTCACGTGCCATATCAGAATTATCCGACGTTGGCGATCACCATTACGAAGGCTTCTCGATCTTCTGCAATATGGAATAATTGTCCTGCATTTGTTATCTGAGTCCATTCGCGAATGTTTTTTAACCAATAAACTTGTTTTCTTCCTACACCTCTACGGCCCTCTATTTTGCCTTTAAGGATCAGTTGTAATATTTTATATCGACTTTCCCTCACTACATGTCCCAGATAAGATATTTTTTCATGTTTAACAGTCTTTAGCAGTTCTCTATCTTTGTTGACCCTCCTTAGTATTTCTTCATTAGTTTTTTTTGCTGTCCAGGGTATCTTCAGCATCCGTCTATGAATACACATTTCCAATGCTTCAATTCTGTTAATGATCGATACTTTTAGCGTCCAAACTTCTGCACTATACAAAAGTAAGGACCAAACATAGCACTTAACCATTCTTTGCCTTAGTTCTAAACTGAGACGATTATTGCAAAGAAATGACTTAATTTTCATAAAAGTAGTTTTAGTCATTGCTATTCTACGTTTTGTTTCTATGTCTGGATCTAGTTGGTCCGTTATCACAGTTCCCAAATATGTCATTGTGTGAACTTCCTTAACTTGGACTCCGATTAAAAACTTTGCATCGGGATGTGCGGCACGACTAAACACTAAAAATTTGGTTTTGTTTGAGTTTATTTTAATGCCATTTTCTCTCCTACCTCGTGAATATGATCAAGCAGAATTTGGAGACCTTCAATATTATCTGACAGAATTACTGTATCGTCTGCATATCTAATCACATTAAGTAGTTCCCCGTTGATTTTTATTCCATATAGCTGTCTCTCAACTGCCTTTTTAAATAACTGGGGTTAAAAAATGACAGATGTATGTTACCGTAAAAAAGGTGTCCTCCGTAGATCAAAAATCGACATGTTTGGTCATTTTCTTAAAATCTAATAAATACTGCCAAATATCGAGGTGGACTGTTTTCTTTGGCCCACACTGTATACATAGATTTAGGTATATACTATAGGAAAAATGTGTTACATAAATTCTTTCTAAATTCTTTGTAAAAAGTATGCTTGATCTCCAACGCATCTGTGAGATGTCATCAAAACATTTTTTAAAAAGTGTAAAAGGTATTTTAGCTTAAGTAACTTCATTGTTAACAATATACATTAATTAAATTCAAAACTAGGTTCAACTGAATAATTACATCAATCTTGATGGAAAAAATTATTTTTTCGTCTCCACAAGTATAATAAAAAAAATATGAAAAAATATTTTTAAGAAACGCTTTTCTTTAGTTACGAGTGACTAAAATTAAACATATAAAAAAATCAACTAAAAAGCAAAAAATTAAAAAAAATTGAAAAAATCCAAAACATTCGTCAAAGAAAAGCGTGGCGCGTCTTCATCGAATAAACGCTTTTCGTTAACGAATGTGTTAGATTTTTTCAATTTTTTTTTTAGTTTTTGCTTTTTACTTCATTTTTTTATATGTTTTATTTTAGCACGCGTAACTAAAGAAAAGCGTTTTTTTAAAATATCTTTTCCATATGTTTTTATTTTTTACTTTTTAGTCTTACACTTTTCAAACATTAAAATATATCGTCATATTTATTAAAATATATAGAGTATGTCCCTGTAAGTTGTGTCCATATGGAAAACTTTTTTATTATTAATTTTACGAAAAAAGTTATTCGTCATAAAAAGCTCTGCATGGTACAAAACCTAAAATTTAACCAACAAATATCAAATTTTTTGAATATTATACGAGGTATGTCAAAAAGTTTGAATTTCACTCAAGAGTAAAGTAGCTTTATTTTTCACAATATTGAAAATTGCTATTGCGAAAAGTTGTTTGGAATTAAAAACTATATTCTAGAATGCAATTACATCCTTCTAATTGAATTTTTTTTTAAATGATGGATAACTGACATTATTTTCAGTTATTTCAATTCAGAAAAGTTTTATTATTAATTTTACGAAAAAAATTGATTCTTAATAAAAATTTCTGCATGGTCTAAAACCTAAAATACAACCATCTTATGTCAAATTTTATGTCAAAGTTATGTCAAAAAATATGAATTTCGTTCAAGAGTAAGATACTTATTTTTCACAATATCGAAAATTGTTATTATGAAAAGTTATTTAGAATTAAAAACTATGTTTCAGTATGTAATTGCATCCTTCTAATTGAAATATTCTGAACTATAAAGGTACTTTACTTTTGATCTAAATTTATCTTTTTTGAGATACCTCGTATAAAATTGATAAAATTTGATATAAAATGGTTGTATTTTAGATTTTACACCATCCAGAACTTTTTATTAAGAATCACTTTTTTTCGTAAAATTAATAATAAAAGACTTATCAGAATTGAAATAACTGAAAATAATGTTAGTTATCCATAATTTTTCAAAAAAAAATAATTTTTCAATTAGACAGATGTAATTGCATACTAGAATATAGTTTTAATTCCAAACAAATTTTCATAATAGCAATTTTCAATATTGTAAAAAATAAAGCTACTTTACTCTTGAGTGAAATTCAAACTTTTTGATATACCTCGTATAATATACAAAAAATTTTATATTTGATGGTTAAATCTTAGGTTTTGGACCATGCAGAGCTTTTTATGAAGAATAACTTTTTTTCGTAAAATTAATAATAAAAAAGTTTTCCATATGGATACAACTTACAGGGACATACTTTATAAAACATATGATGTACAAACATGAAAAGTAGTCGGAACCGGTAAAAAATTTGAAACTTTATTGTTTATTTATGAAGCATAACGTAAACAATTAACGTAAAAAGTGAAATTATGTATAGTTCATATAATTAGCTACAATCTGTAAAAGTTTCAAACACCTTCATTGTAAAAAACAAGATAATTTAAGAATTTTCCCTTAAAATCGTTTTTTTAGTTAAACGATATTAATAAACAAAAAAATTTTTATTGACTATTGGTGTATTGTTCCCGCGAAAGCATATGTCAGCAAATTTTTATTCATTTGCATTGAAGAAAAGGCAGTCAAATTAACGTCCAAAGATTTGACCCAAACGATTGAACTAAAGAAAAGCGTTTAGTAATTAATTAATACGACAAAACGAATTCTAATGTTAATTGTAGCACAAAACGTCTCTACCGGTGGTTTTTCTAAGACTACGATAAAAACACGAATTTTTGGAATTCGAGTTTTGGTTGAAGTTTTGTTTCGTATCGTATTGAAATTTTACACGAATGAACGCCGATTTATATATAAACAAATATATGAGCGTTCAAAATTTGAAACTTTATTGTTTATGTATGAAGCATAACGTAAAAAGTGAAATTATGTATAGTTCATCTCATTAGCTAAAATCCGTAAAAGTTTCAAGTTTATACATTGTAAAAAACAAGAGAATTTAAGCATTTTCCATTATAATCGTTTTTTCTATTTAAACAATTAATTAATATAAAAAAAATTTTATTACTATTCGTGTATTGTTCCCGCGAATGCATATGCCTGCAAATTTTCATTTATTTGCATTGAAGAAAAGTCAGTAAAATTAACGTCTAAAGATTTGATGCAAACTATTGAAGTAAAGAAAAGCGTTTAAATAACATTTGTTTTTTGATATATTTGCTTCTGATATTATGTCCCTTTGTAACATTAGGTACTATACAATATCTATGAAACACTTATTAAAAGCAGCCTACTTTACGGAGCAGAAACTTGGAGAATAACCGAGAACAACAGAAAAAAATTAGAAGCTGTAGAAATGATGTGTTTAGAAGATCGTTAGGTATATCTCGTAGGGAAAGAGTTCGAAATGAGGAAGTAAGACAACGAATTGGAATAGATGGTTACTTAACAACAGACATTGAGAGGAAACAGTTGATTTGGTATGGTCATGTTCAAAGAATGAAAGACACAAGTTTGCCCAAAAAGATCATGCACTGGGTACCACCAAACCGCAAAAAACGAGGAAGACCCAAAAAGACATGGAAAGAAGGGGTAACCAAAGCAATGAGTACAAGGGATCTTAGAGATGGCCAATGGAGTGATATAAGAACGTCGAAAGACGTTCTAAAACCGATACATACATACATACATTAGGTACTAATTAAGAAAATATGAAAGTTTTCGCCAACTGTTTTCTTAATATTTATTTCAAGGCTCACCTTTCTGTATTCCTCTTTTACTTTTCTCATCATGTAATAGTATCTTCCTCATCTTCAGCCATCAACACCTGGTCATCTGCGAAACACAATGTGTAGAGATAATCGTCCCTTCTCGGTGTTCCCATACCCCTAAATTTTGACTTCCTAGTTTTTATTGCGTGTTCTAAACATATGTATTTTAAAGTGAGTTGCTGACGTTGGGGATTCCTGTAGTAGTCCTTTTGTTATTTTGTAGTCGGCTACTATCTTTGTTGCCTCCTATATAGCTAGTATTCCTATTTTTGACATTGCTTTGTATATCTCTTTCCTTGTCATGGTATCGTATGCCTTCCTAAGGTCTACAAACGCAATATGTATATATCTGTTCTTACTTCTTTTCTTCTTTATTGTCTGTTGTATTGTGAAGATATGATCTAGTCATGATTTCCTTGCTGTTAATCCTACTTGCTCTTCACCGATTTTACTTCCTATACTTTTCTCTATTTTGTTCTGGAGGATCCTGCTATACACTTTTCCCATTATATAGATGACGCTTATTGCTCTGTAGTTTTCTCATTCTTTTCTATTCTCTTCTCTATATATCGATGTTATTGTAGGCTTCTTGTTATTGTTTAGAAATGCCCTCTCCATTTATTGCTCTTTCCATAATTCGGCATATCATTCTCTTTAATTTCTCTGTTCCGTATTTGATTAGCTCCGCCACAATGCCTCCTGGTCCTCCAGCTTTATTGTTCTTCATGGAACTTATTGCTTGTTTCATCTCTTAGGTCTGTTATGACTATTTTTTCTTCCTCTGCTAAATTCTGGCCTTTGTTCTATCAGTAAATTTTTATAGTGGTTCTTCCACTCATCGTTCTGTGCGTATTGTGTAAAAGTTTTCTCTTTCCTGCTAGTTAGTAATGATTTCTGTAATAAATGAAACTGTAATGATTAGCTAGGTATCACCATATCAAGTATTCCTGGGAAGGTATTCGCAACAAAAATAGAGACAAGAATACCGAATAGAAACAACTATTGAAGATACACAGTGTGGATTTAGGAAGGACAGAGGCACTCAAGACCTAATATTTACAATAACACAGGTAAGTGAGAAGGTAATCAATAATAAGAGAGAGATACATATATGCTTCATCGACCTGGAAAAGGTGTTTGACAGAATCCGGAGAAAGGACGTACGGAAGACATTAAAAGAACGGGGAGTGACAGGTCATAATAGAAGTAATAAAGTATATGTACAAAAGTAATACAGACACAGTAAGAACCAATAACGAGGAATCCAGAGAATTTACTACAAGTCAACGCGTCAAGCAGGAATGCGTGTTTAGTCCACTGCTATTCTCAGTGGTACTGGATGAAGCAATACAGAGAAGAATGAGATAGTTAACATTAGGATACTGGTAAATTAAACTCAACTATCGGACAATTTGCAGACGACATAGTATTGATAGCAAAAAAAAACAGAGAAGACTTACAAGACTTACAGAACCATCTTGAAATCCTAGAGGAATAACTATGAAACATAAATATGAAAATAACTACAGAAAAAACAAAAACAATGATAATTTCAAATACACACGCAATATAATTAGATGGAAAACAACTAGAGCAAGTGGAACATTTTAAATACCTAGGAGTAATATTTGAATCATGATAAACAAGACATGGAAATAAACAAGAGAATGGGACGAACAGGAAGCTTATTTGACTCTATGAAAACAACATTTTTGGAAAAAAAAAAGATACCGGAGAAGGTAAAAATCGCAGTCCTTAGGCGATTAATTTAAGTTAGATTAATAACTTAGTTAGGCCAATAATCATGTGTAGCAGCGAGACATGGATATTAACGGGAGACTAATGCTATGGAAATGAGGTTCCTGAGGAAAATAGCAAACACAGAGAACAGACAAAATACGAAACGAAACAATCAGACAAAACCCAAAACTAGAATCAGTCAATTAAAAAAATAGTAGAGGAACAACTTGAAACGATATCGCAGGGGAAACATAAAAGAAGAAGACCAAGAGTTATGTGGGTAGATGAAATCAAAAAAAAATCGAGAAGAAAGTATTGACATTGGATAGTGCAAGAATCCTAACACCAGATTGGAAAGTATGGAGACAACAATGCAAAACTCAACTCCACCAGCCTTATACTTAAAGGTAGAAAGGCTTAAGACTAACTAAGTAAGTAGCAATGATTTCGCCATTTTCCAGGATTCTGAGCTCCTTTTTTCTCCCATATTCTGCTTTATACTTCTACATGATCTTTCCCATTGTTCATGTTTTTCTTTCGTTGTACTAGCCCTAACTTTATAGCCCTAACTTTCCGAAGGTCTTGTGGATTTTTGTGCTTAAGTATTTATAGTACAATTTCTTTTTTTTTCTTTTTTTTTTCTCTAAGGTATCTTCGTGAAATTTGCATTTTTTAATTTTGATCTCTTGTAATTTCTGTCATATATTCTATTTTAATTAGCTCTAGCTTGATTCCATTGCAAATATCCATTAAGGTAAAATACTTTAATACAGTCCTCACGCATTTAGCTACGTTACTAAACTTTCCATTAAATTAATTGTGTTTCTCGCCGAGTTCCTAGGGATTGTGTTGGGAAACAACATTTAATATTTATGACCTAATTATTTTGGTAATGAATATTCACCTACTAAGACCAGAAAATTATCAGACCGAACACCTAGAAACCACGTTATGAAGTTTTATCACAGACTGAGATTTCCTTACTAAAAGGGTTATATTAGAATGCATTAGTTCAGTAAGATGGTAAAAATGAGCCATATAATAACCATTCAACTTTTGAGTAGTATCTTAGAATAAATTAGTTCTGTTCTAAACTAGTGTTCTAAACTTATTTAAAAGCTTAGTTTTGTAAAGTATTTTTAGTTTTTTTAGCAGCTAATAAGTTTTGGTTATATAGTTAGGTATGTTAAACGAGTTAAACGAGGATATTCAGTGATTAAATTTTAAATCTTTTAAATTTTCTGGTGACTAGAATAAGACTAGCGGGGTTTGGATAAGAATACGGTCTAACAATTAACATATAAACATAAACATTGACAATATCGAAAACTCAAAGAAATAACGAGAAACTTTTAATATACTAATTTCGAACGAGTAGACCAATAGGCATATCTTGAAACAATGTTCAACTCCACAAATGATTACTTCCAGGAAATCAAAATCACATAAAAAGGCTAGAGCAAATTTTAACAAAATGAGAAAAGTGCTCTGCACAAGAGATTTGAAGTTGGAGCTAACAGTTGGTTTGGCTAAGTGCTACATTTTCTCTACTTTGATTTATGGAATGGAAGCTTGGACCTTAAATGCAGCATCAATGAAAATAATGGAATAATTCGAGCTGTGGGTGTACAGAAGAATTCTGAAAATGTCGTTGAGAGAACACGTCACAAACAAAGAAGGTCTGAGAAGGATTAATAAAGGAATACCATCAAAACAAGAACATTAGAATATTTCGGACATATCTCTAAAGATATTTGTGACACCCCATATGATCTAGTAACAAAATGTGAGTTATGTATATTAAATACACTATGTACTAGCGATTTAAAATTTTATATTTTCGTCGTTGCTAAATGTACAGGTTCTGAGATATAAGAATAATATGCGTATTTCTAAATAGGACCGCCCCGCCCGTATATTTTACAAACTTTTATTACAGTTTTTTATAGCCGATGTAACATAATAATCTGTTCTTCTTCTTCTTCTTCAGCCTGTGTTCGTCCACTGCTGGACATGGGCCTCTTCCATTTGCTTCCATCGATTTCTACTCTTCACAATTCTCATCCACTGCTTGCCCGCGACTTGTTATAGTGATAACACTATAATATCAACGCTTTTAAGACAGAAGTTTAGAAACTGTTTTATAACTGTTCAATTATTACTGTTAGAAGAAATATATATTTCTTCATAAATATGTTCAATCCAGATTTAGCCATACGGCTCACACTCCCTCTAAGGGGAAAATTGACTCATCCCAGATACCTACGGTATCAAAAGGATTGAGCTCTGGTGGGACTCTTTCCGTGTTATCGAGCCCTAGGTGACTTGGTATGCAGGTGTATCTCCCAAAAATTTTCGTACACATCTGGCCGTTGCGAGTAGTACTGCTTTGTGCATGGTCTTATAAAGATGTTCATTAAGACCCAGCTTTTTTATTCTTTCGAGGAGGGTCTTCGGAATGACTCCAGTAGTAGACATAATAATCGGTATCGTCTGGGTACTTTGCATTCTCCATTGTCTCCGTATTTGAATTTACAGATCTCTGTACTTGGGGAACTTTTCAGTAAATTTAGTACGTAGATTATTGTTGTTAGGAAACGCCACATCAATGAGGGTTGTGTGTCTCGTTAATTTATTGACTAATACGAGATCTGGTCTATTATGCGCCACTGTTTGGGCTGTAAGCACAGTGCGGTCCCAGTATAGCTTGTAGTTGCCATCCTCAAGCATACTCTCAGGGACGTATTGATAATATGGGAGATGGTCGGTTTGGAGAAGTCCCAGCTTGATAGCTATCTTCTGATGAAGGATTTTTCCTGGCAGCCCCCTGTAAGATGTTGGATGGTTTCTTGGGCTTGACATCCATATCGGCATCTGTCGTTTTGATGGTCTTTGATGATATATTTCAGGTAATTTCTGGTTGGTATAACCTGATCCTGAATGGCCAGTAATGAACCCTCCGTTTCAGGGAACATCTTTCCTGATGTCAACCAGTAGTTCGACGCTATATTGTCGACATAATCTTGGCTGACCTCATTGGGATGTCGCCCGTGCAGAGGTTTACCCATCCAGGCGCGCACTTTTTCGTCCTTAGTAAGGTGGTTTATGCGCAGTTCTGCTTCCCTCAGTTTTATCGGTGTTGTGTCATCTACTGCGCAGATATCGCGATGTAGAGTAGATGTTTCAGCCTGCATCTGAAAATAAGATCTTAAATTAGCAATTTGTTTGTCTAATTGCTCACCTATATCCATAAGTCCTCTTCCTCCTAAATTCCGTGGTAATGTCGTTCTTTCTACTGCACTTTTTGGATGGTGTTTTTGTGCCTTTGTGAGGTGCGTTCTTACTTTTCGCTGAAGATTCTCTATGTCCGTTTTTGTCCACTTAACAATGCCAAATGAATAGCTAAGCGCGGAACATGCGTAGGTGTTTAGTGCCTTAAACAAATTTCTACTATTAAGGTGTGAGCGAAGCAGCTGTATTACCCTTCGTATAAACTCAGTAGTTATCTCTGTTTTTATTTGTTTATGGTCAATTCTCCGCGCTTGCTTTACTCCAAGATATTTATACAATACAGTGAGCATGTAAAGGTTGGAATAAATTCATTTTCTCGAGAATGAATGATTTTGGAAAAAAATCCCGAAACAGGTCAATTTTTATTTTTAAATTACGACTTTTTGGCATATATATCATATTAGTGACGTCACCCATCTGGGCGTGATGACGTAATCGATGATTTTTTTAACGGGAATAGGGGTCGTGTGATAGCTTATTTGAAAGGTAATTTAATTCTATATTCAGTAATATAAACATTTACATAAATATTTATACAAGGTGTCTAAAAGAAATTTTTTTTTAATTAAATTTATTGACATAAAAAGAAGAATGCATGTAATTTTTTTAGTCAAAAATACATTTTACTGCTCTCAGAAAACAGAAAAAAATGGTTGTTTGAAAAATAATCATTGCTTTTCGCTTAAATTAAATGTTCAAACTGTCAAGAGGAAGGTGGGTGGCGACTTTAATATTGAATTTAGGCAAAAAACAATATTTACTTGTCAAATAAACATTATTTCCTGTTTTATGATAGCAGTAAAATGTATTTTGAGTTAAATAAATTTCACACATTCTTCTTTTTATGTCAATAAATTAAAATAAAAAAAATATTTTTTGGACACCCTGTATAAATAATTATGCTAATGTGTATATTACTGAATAGAGAATTGAATTACCTTTCAAATGAGCTATCACACGACCCCTGTTCTTATTTAAAAAAATCATCGATTACGTCATCACGCCCAGATGGGTGACGTCACTAGTATGATACATATTCCAAAAAGTCGCAATTTAAAAATAAAAGTTGACCTGTTTCGGGATTTTTTTCCAAAATCGTCCGTTCTCGAGAAAATGAATTTATTCCAACCTTTACGTGCTCACTGTATATCGATTTCACCCATGGCCACGATGTTCTGGCCATTTTGCATATCGAATCCTCCGGCCTGTACTTTTCCTATGACTATATTTAAAATACGGCACTTGTCTACTTGTCTAGTCCGAAGTGCATGCTAATATCATCAGAAAAAGTTTCTACAATTTTTAGCATCTCATCGAGTTGGTTTCGAGTGGAAGCCATTAATTTCAAATCATCCATATACAATAAATGGTTAAGCTTCGCCACCACATTGTTGTTATTTTTGATGCTAAAACCTGCGTCTGTGGAGTTCAATAGCTGAGATAGTAGGCTCATAGCTAGACAAAACCACAGTGGACTCAACGAATCTCCTTGAAACAGGCCCCGGCTGATTGCGATATTTTCAGTTTCGATATTATTTTCACCAGGTATTTGAAGGTGAATTCTAGTCTTCCACTCCGTCATTATATGATCTAAAAAGGTCACTATATTATCATCGACTTTATATATTCTCAATATATCTATAGGCCATTAATGCGGCACTGAATCAAAGGCCTTCTTGTAATCAATGAAGGCAGTAAAAAGATTCCTTATTTTTGGAATATGCTTGGTTAGAAATGACTGAGTCGATGATGAGTTGTTCTTTGCAACCCATGCATGGAACCCTTAGCGCATCCTTTCTGTTGAGGCTCTATGATATTGTTCAGAGCACAGTGTTGGTAGATACGCCGGGCTACACAGGATGTGACCAATTTATACAAAGTTGGAAGACAAGTAATTGGGCGGTATTTGGCTGGATCTTGGGTGTTATTTTGATCCTTCGGAATTAAATAAGTGGTTCCCTGAGTTAGGAATGATGGTATATCCTGCGGATTAGAAAGAACATGATTAATTAGTGTTGATATGCATTCATGAACACTCCAAAACTTCTTGATCCAAAAATTTTGAACTCGGTCTGGTCCAGGAGATTTCCAGTTATTGTACTCTTGTATGTGTACTCTTTGATGGTATTTGAGACTTCTTCAGTAGTGAAGGGTTCGTAAAGGGTGGTAATATAGTGTTGGCAGTTCTGTGTCGTATCTTCTATCCATCCAGCATTGTTGTTAAGAGCAGCTGGCGTGGAAAGTTGATTTCCCCAAAACTCATGAATTTCTTCTTGGCTTGGGTAAGTCTTATCGACACGTTCTACAGTGGAATTGAGTTTTCGATAGAACGCCTTTTCAGAACTTTCAAAAAGAGAATTGTCGCTTTTGCGGTTGTTACTAACTTTGTACCTCCTTAGTCGTCCTGAATAAACGGAGAGCTTTTGTTTTAATGTATCCAGACACTGATGGGCTGTGTTGTTTTCTGGATCATATCTTGAGTGTCTTGCGGTAGTCAGCATCATTTCTTCAGCTCTTCTGATGACTTTTCTACTTGTTACACCTCGTATGTATTCTGTGACTATACCAATATCTCTACGTAATAATTTGATCTTTCCGGGCAGTCTTTTTTCCCAGGGTGCAATTCTGTTACCAGTTCTTTCGTTATTAGTAACCCGTCGTGTTCTGATCTTAACGCCCATTACATTAGCAATTGCTGTTTTTTTTGCACAGTAGATTAGCATATGCAAATATTCCAACGTGTGAGCTTCTACGACATAGTTAAGTAGGACTTCAGTGTTCACAATTTGTAACAGCGCCCCTAGTTTCTTACAAGAGTTTATTCGTGGTAGCGGTAGTCTGCTAAGTGGGTTTGTTCCATTAAACTCTTGTACCGCACGAGCCATTTCGTTTGCTAGACTATCGCACAACTCGTTGTTTTCCTGCTGTGTATTGTCAGGTTGAGTTTCTGGTATGAGAATCTCAGGAATCTGCTCCTCAAGGATTTCATTAGGGACTTGATCTAAAACTAGCTCTTGGTTATTAATCTCCCGTTCGACTTCGCTTTTGATCGTATTGCGTCTAGTCTCTGGGATAAGGTTGTCTCCTATGATTACCCGGTATTGATCTGATACTCTTTGCTCCGATACCTGAATATCTGGGTACTCCCTGCAAAATTCGGCATACAGCTGTTGTCTGTAGCCGATCGTTTCTTGACCGACGTTTGTCACCTTATAATAGAAGCGCAAAATGCTTTCGTTAATGGACACAGTCCATTTCATAAGCTGCCTCGGTCGTCCCGCTTGAGTGAGCGCCGGCTGATGTTCCAGCGCAGCAACTTCAGCGAGTGGAGCTCTTGCTGTTGTTTGGCTCACTTGTGGTTGTTGTTCTTGTTGTTGGGCTGTAGCTGTTTGTGTGACAGGGGCCCGCCTCCTGAACACCCTGCCACCGACGTCCCGCATGCTGTCACGTCCAGCGCCGGCTCCAGACGTAACCTGGCGATCCCCAGGCAGCGATCCTAAACATAAATTATTTATCTCCATTCTCATGGGTGTGCATTTTATACCTACTACCAGGTGTCAGTTTTTGTTACACGGCAAGTATCCCTGCTACTCTCTGGGTATTGGCGCTACGAATACCCAGAAAGCATCCCCCATTCGCAGTGGGCCGCGCCTGATAGAAGAACTGAGAAAAAACTCCCACAGGATGTTCAAGAAATACATATTTCTTCTAACAGTAATAATTGAACAGTTATAAAACAATTTCTAAACTTCTTTCTTAATTAAAAGCGTTGTTATTATAGTGTTATCGACGCGAAGTTTTGAATGACTGGAATCAATTTTATAGCTTTTAAATGACTGGAATAGCGTGGACGATATCATCCAGTCTAGCCTTAGACTGGATACTTGCTGGATTACTGGACTGAAATAATGTGAAGCGGGCATAAATAATTTGTATCTAAATGTTTAACTTGAATTGAGCTGATTATAATATATTTCATATAAATACGAGTCGGTACCTAAATAGAAGGATGATCATTGTATTATTATTGTTTAGTTACTATTCTCTCCAGTGTATTTACATATCTATGAATTAATCATTGTTATTGTTTATCATGTACTCTTTATAAATATATCTATTTATTATTCGTAAACATAAACCTAATTAATAAACTAATATACTGGATTAAAATGTATGCATGTACAAGCTAACCCCTCAGTGGCTCAGTGGTAAGAAAGCCAAACTTTGGACTCCAAGGTTGTGAGTTTAAATCATGGCTGGGTGGAAATTTTTCGTTTATTAAAAATTTAATAAACGAAAAACAATTTCTATCCGTGGGAGATCGGTAGGTACTCACCGTAGGGAATACAATAAGCATCTCTTTGTAGAGGTAATGAAGTCGACTTTACTAAGTAACAAGGCATTTACTCAACACACTCTATACATTACTTCCCTATTGTGAAACTATCGTGATTGGCTGAATGACAAACGTCTATTTCTGCGACTATAATGTGGTACTTACTTCCGATTACACCTTCCAATTACACCCAGAAATGATATGAAAACTGGAAGTATATATGTATTAGGGTGGTGCGAAAAAAGTCAAGTTGATAATCCAATATCGCTATAGTGCGGAAAAGTTGCGATTGGTAATTACAAGAAAAACAAAACAAAAATTATTCAAATCGGAATTTATCTTCCGATCCCGCAACGGGCCTAAAGATTATGAAAAAATGAAATTTTACCTTTTTTTCGGAAATTTTTATTTATCCTCCATGTACATTTTATTTATCGCTATAGTAAAATTTATTTACAGTTTGCATGGTTGAGTAATAAAAACAATAGTTTTACGCACTTAACGAATATCTTCCGATCCAGCAAGGTCAATCAAAATCTATAAAAATTTGAAATTGTTGATGATTTTGATAAATTAAAAAACATTTAGTTATCTCATTTTTCTGTTACATTTTGAAGCTCTTCGCTTGTTTATATATTGTATAATAATATTTAAACGACCCAGAACTCACAACAAGAAGGTGGTTGCACTTTTTGCTCCACCCACACCCTTCTCTCCATACAACCAATGAGTGTGTGGTTTTTACATTATTTACATAGCACATTATTTTTTCATTTGTTTGTATCCAGCTTTTAAACGTCAACTTTGAATTTTGATTTGGTGGTAAAATCTGGCAGCACGGACCTTGATTTAAGTGTTACCTTGATGAATCCATCTCTTGATTGGGTCGCACATACATTAGACGATAATTCCGTGACCAACTCTACGTACCGCTAGACAGTTTGCTTATGACAGGGATGGTTTTGTACATTCCAATCTGGCAAGTTGCCAGATATTATAATGTAGGAACTTATATCTTCATTTGAAACGCTTTGAAGAACTGGTGGAGAAGATAGTTTTGCAACATTCCAATCTAATATTTCAGTGTAGTCCTGTGCTTCAAAATTTAAAGTAGGAGGGATAAAATTTCTAATACGTTTGCCCTTGGCTTTAGTCTATCCGGCTTTTAACACTCTCCTTAGCCCTAGCTTTCTAATGTGTTTCCTTTCTCCCTACTACTTGAAATTTTGAAGCACGGGACTAAACTGAAATAATAGACTGGAATATAATGTTGCAAAACTATTGCAGACTGTTGCAAAACTATCTTCTCCACCACTTCTTCGAAGTGTCAATTGAAGATATAAGTTCTTGCATTACATCGGGCGACATACCAGACTAGAATGTACAAAACTATCCCTGACATACGTAAGCTGATGAGAGGTGCCTAAAGTTGGTCACGGAAGCATCGTCTAATGCAGTAGATTCCTAAAGTAGAGTTCTCTAATGCAGTAGTAAAATTCCTAGTCAGTAGATCCCAGAGAATTAGAAAGGCAGACAGTAGATCTTGAGTCGATTAAGTTGGTCACCCCTGGTCTAATGTATGTGGGCCCCAATCAAGAGATGGGATTCATAAGGGCAACACTTAAATCAAGGTCCATGCTGCCAGATTCTACCACCAAATCACAATACAAAGTTGACGTTTAAAAGCTGGATACAAGGATGAAAAAGAAATTTACTATGTAAATAATGTAAAAATCACACTCATTGGTAGGTTGGAGAGAAGGGTGTGTGTGGAGCTAGAAGTGCAACCACCTCCTCGTTGGGAGTTTTGGGTTGTTTAAGTATTGTCATACATAATATAAACAAGCGAAAAACTTGACAATGTAGGATAAAAATGAGATAACTAAATGGTTTTGAATTTATCAAATCATGGATAATTTCAAATATTTACCGATTTTGATTGACCTTGCAGGATCGGAAGATATTCGTTAGATGCGTAAAACTATTGTTTTTATTACTTAACCATGCAAACTGTAAATAAATTTTACTATAGCGATAAATAAAACGTATATGAAACGTAAATGGAGGATAAATAAAAATTTCCAAAGAAAAGGTAAAATTTCATTTTTTTCATAATCTTTAGGCCCGTTGCGGGATCGGAAGATATAGTCCGATTTTAATAATTTTTGTTTTGTTTTTCTTGTAATTACCAATCTCAACTTTTCCGCACTATAGCGATACGGGATTATCAACTTGACTTTTTTCGCACCACCTTAATATGTATTCCCGTCAAGAAACAGAATTCCGAAGTTAAATTTCTCAGTTTTAACCCGGCATGGGTCGCTAGGTTGGTGTTTACGTCAGTGGTCACGCGTGAGATTTTGTCTCACTTATCCAACTTTGCCTTGTTTTACGTAATAGAATTTTCGAAATAGATTTTAAACTTAATAAAGTTATTATTACTTTTACACAATGTAACTGTTGATGCGTTTGTCCATTTTAATTTAAAAATGTAGAAATAATACACTCACCGGCAGAGAAAACGGGCACCCCAAAAAATGGGTCATTTTTAATGTCTTGTATTTCCTAAACCTGATGTCCGATTTAAGTAATTTTTTAATATGTTATAGCCTTATTCTTTATCAATATCGCTGTAATAATATTGTTGCTAGACAGGTACACTGTCATTGTATAGAGGGTGTACGAATCAAACTGTGTTTTTTTCTCAAACTTTGGAACACACTGTGGAATGTTCTAGCTTTTATAAAATACTGAAATTATAACCAAACTATAGCCTCAGGTTTTCTTAACATTCTGTTTTTTGATTCATTCGCTTATGTTGGATAATAAAAAAGTTAAGCACTTTAACAACTACCCCTGATTTTCGTTAATATAGGGTATTTTTAAATAAGTACGGCAAACTTTAAGGGGTAATTCTGCATAATAAAATAATGAAAGTTTGCTTTATAAACGTATGCCCGCAAATGCTTCGTTTCCCAGATAGGGGGTGTTGAAATTGTTCTTACAAACTGACGATTTATTTATTTCTCTAAAACGGTTTGTGATATGCAAATTAAATTTGGTAGATTTTAAGAGGTAGTTATTGCGCATTTTTTGGCATACAACTAAGAATTTTATATTCACCATTGGCGTGCATACGGGTATAAATATTTTAGATATATCCCGTATGCACGCCAATGGTGAATATAAAATTCTCAATTGTATGCCAAAAAATGCGCTCTTAAAATCTACCAAATTTCATTTGCATATCACAAACCGTTTTAGAGCAATAAATAAATCGTCAGTTTGTAAGAACAATTTCAACACCCCCTATCTCAGAAACGAAGTATTTGCTGGCATAAGTTTATAAAGCAAACTGTCATTATTTTATCATGCAGAATTACCCCTTAAAGCTTGCCGTACTTATTGAAAAACTCCCTGTATTGACGAAAAACAGGGGTAGTTGTTAAAGTGCCTAACTTTTTTATTATCTAACATAAGCGAATGAATAAAAAAAACAGAATGTTAAGAAAATCTGTGGCTATAGTTGGGTTTTAATTTTAGTATTTTATAAAAGCTAGAACATTCCATAGGGTGTTCCAAAGTTTGAGAAAAAAAAAACACAGTTTGATTCGTAAACCTTGTATACAATGACAATGTACCTGTCTAGCAACAATATTATTACAGCGATATTGATAAAGAATAAGGCTATAACATATTAAAAAAATTACTTAAATCGGACATCAGGTTTAGGAAATACAAGACATTAAAAATAACCCATTTTTTGGGGTGCCCGTTTTCTCTGCCGGTGAGTGTATTAACACGTTGACGGACAGAACGTCTATAGACGTCTAATTTTTATTGATGTAATGTGACACAACGTCTATAGACGTTGCATTCCCCTATTCTACTTATAAATTTGACGCACTATCCGTCAATGTGTTAATTTTAATATTTCAATATACAGGGTGTCCCAGACTAATTTACCCACGCTATAATATCTCTTAAACGAATGGAGATTTTCGAATGGGACAAAAAGTGGTCTATTCTACTTGTAATACACTTTAATATGACGTAGAAAAAATCATCCCGTAAATATTCATCCCTTAATTACAACCCCTAACTTTAATTTTTTTAATAGCACCCTGTATATTTTTTTATAGTTTTGGATGTGGTCTTCTATCGTCTATTAGACACATTTTTTGAAAATAAAATCGGTTAGTAAATAACCAAGAAAATATCAGTTTAGTTTTGTTAATAATTATGTGTCCCGGACTAATTTATCCAGGCTATAATATTTCTTAAACGAATAGAGATTTTCGAATGGGACAAAAACTGATCTATTACATTTGTAATACACTTTAATATGGAATAGAAAAAAAAATTATCCCCTAAATATTCATCCCTTAGTTACAACACCTAACTTTATTTATTTTTAGATAGCACCCTGTAAGTTAAGGATGAATATTTAGGGGATGAATTTTTTCTACGCCACATAAAAGTGTATTACAAATGGAATAGATCAGTTTTTGTGCCATTCGAAAATCTCTATTGGTTTAAGAAATATAGCCTGGATAAACTAGTCTGGGACACACAATTTAACAAAAATAAACTGATAGTTTCTAGGTTATTTACGAACCGATTTTATTTTCAAAAAATGTGTTGAATAGATGATAAAAGACCACATGCAAAACTATAAAAAAATATACAGGGTGCTATTAAAAAAAATTAAAGTTAGGGGTTGTAACTAAGGGATGATTATTTAGGGGATGATCTTTTGTACGCCATATTAAAGTGTATTTCAACTAGAATATATCACCTTTTGTCCCATTTCGAAAATCTCTATTCGTTCAAGAGATATAGTGTGGGTAAATTAGTCTGGGACACCCTGTATATGTAAATTTAAAATTTGTACTAGTACCTACCTTTATTTTATTGTCATGCAACATGGCATGTTCTAAAATTACCTTTTCACGATTTATACTGCAAATACAAAATAAAACAATGATGCAATATGGAATAATACTATAAAATAATGCTAAATAATATTATACTCGGTGGTCGCCCGATGAGAGTATGTCTCATGTGAAGCGCACTGACTTAACAATCGTGTCATACTAAGTCAACTGAACCACCATCTGAGCAGACGAGCCTATTTGATTGTAGAGGAAGGATAATTACGAGACTAGAAGAAACTACAGTATGTGTGATTTGCCAGGGAAAAAGGTGTGTGCAATAGAATAGAATGGAAATATGCTGTATTGTCACTGAAAACTATACAAATTTTATGGACAAAGCTTAATATAAAGTCAGAAAAATAAAATAAATAATAACAATAACAAATACAATTTTTTGAAATTTGATGAATCGTCAATATTAAAAAAATACAGAAATACAAAATCGATATATTGCAACAATTAATAGAAATTGCAAAGTGAACATACAACAAAGTAAACTATAGACATAGGAACTAATAAGTTTAAGCTGCTACATGTGGTACCCAAATATAGATAAGTTTGGTTACTTGTACATTACTGTAATTTCTTAGTCATTAAGAAACCTTGAAACCGAAACAATATTCTGAAACCGTGAGAGAAAATCTCATATAGCGACCAATTCCGGATTAATACCATCATTGAGTTATAAGCTCTTCCTCGACACCGCATTTGTCACTCTATCTGTTTTAATAACGGAGAAGTTATATTCGCAGACAGACAGACGGATGGACAGACATACATGAAACGGGAAGTATCTATTTGTGCTCGTCTTGCTAAGGCGCGTCGAGTAATATATCTCTTGTCCTATTTTGGCGACTTTAAAATGGTACTTTCGGTAGCAACTCTTAACTCAGAAAATTCGGACATCTTGGATATTAGTGCACCCTATGTAACGCACAGCTGAATCTTATGTTTGTGCGTCACAGTGTTGCCATGCCATTTCTTTCATAATTTCAATCAATGTTAAATATACCTACAAGAATAATAGAATAAGAACGTTTACTTCTCTGTCATTATACTAGGTAGAATGGAAAATGAGGTGTCAAATGAAAGTTTATAATCCAAGGATAGTACTAAAGGTGAGAAATTATAGCTAGATTGTCTGTCCCTCAAAAAACAAGCGTTATATTGGGGATTTCTAATGTCGACATTACAAGTTGCAGTATTTTTTTTTCTATAAAACATTTTGATCTAAAACTTACCAGAAAATTTCTTTATACTCTCTACTTTCAAATTAACGTGATTCAGAAGCTAAATTTTAAACTTCGTCACACAACTTTTGCGATTAAACTTTGCAATGCACAATCCGCACCTTTTTCTTTGAAAAATTCACAACCTTTATCATGATAAGAATAAAAACTTTAAGCGGGTACCTTTATCTTCAGAAATGTTAGAGCTATATACTGAAAAAATTTCAGAAAAAAATATTAAAATAGAACAGAGTTGTAGCGAGGTAAACGCAAAAAACGTGATTTCATTTTTTTTTATTTTTAGGTTAAAATTGCGGTTTGGACAATGTTCCCCCACATAAAATTCAAAATAAACCTCATTTTCGTTTTGAGCACCCTCGAAAGTATAAAGTGTGAATAAAATTATCCATTCGCCCCTCCGTGGTCAGTATCTCGAAAACTAAGCGCTTTTTTGAGGGTGTCCCGCTCGTGTATAATATCACAAAATATTGTAACGTGATAGTATGAAAAAATAGAGGATACGGCAACGGTGTTACAAGTGATTATCGGATCCAATGCCAAAAAATTTACACAGACATATTAGGGTGCACCTATATCCAATAAGTCCGAAAGTTCTTAGGTTATAAGCTTTCATTCGATACCTCATTTGTCATTCTATCTAATCTAGAGACGGAGTAGTTGTAGTTCCAAAGGCTCTGGGACATACAGACATGGATAATTCAAGTTTTTCAAGACAGACAAAGTGGGTGAAAATTGTTGTTGTTTGTTGGGTTTACATGATTGCGGGCTCTAAATCCAAATTTTTGTTCCTGCTTAGAAAATTCCATTCAAAATAAAAGTTCTGTCGTAAAGTTTATTAAGAATATAAATGATTTAAATATTCAGTAATTGCATTTTAAAGACCTTTCACTGCAATACCATTAGCGCCGCGCGGGCTTTTAGTTGTCGTTAATCAAGACAATTAGCGTCTTGTTAGAACTCGCAACTTTAAATGAGCAATTTATTCCTTGTCTGTTAACTAAAATTTCGACATGCATTTGTACACTTTCCAGATTTTTTAAATACGGTTAATTTAATAATTTTTTAATTTTTTTTTATAGACTAGTAGGCGATATAGGTGAAATTTGCTAATAATTTTAGGCACGATAAGAGCCTATAACTTAAATAGTAGAACCTAAAAGAACGCGTATGAACACTGTGCCGTCACTTTTTAGTGGGACATGCGTCGACAGTGGCACATCAAACTTTCCACTTATGGATGGGATAAATAAATTACAAGCTACCATCCCTCACTCCCAAAATTCAATTTTTTAATTTTTTTTAAGTTCTATGTGACTAAAAAAATTAAACACAGCGTAATTTTAACCCACGTATTCCCTTCCCCCATCATCTTAAGCTTCGTTTTTTCGTTTTTATTTTTTAGGGGGGAAGCAATCAATTTTAAAATTTCAAAAAATTCACAGGTCTAGTGGAAGCTTTTACAAAATATGTATATTTTTTATAGATTTTTTATAGGTTGAGTGTACATAACCTAAAAAAAAATTTTTTTTGGAAAAACGCATTTAACTTTTTTTTATGGAGATGGGTGGGGGTCTCATTTTTTTCTGTTATGTGTATTTTATCAATCAATATATTTTTTATATTTTTCAGATTTTTCCGCAAGGTTGGCCATCTTCGAAAATCCAAAAAACTATTTTATTAGGGGGTTTTTGGGGATTTTCCCTAGTTTATAGGCTTCAAATTAGATCAAATCAATGTTTTTTTTATATATATTTAAAGTCTTTAAAGCTGTAATTTAAAGTCATGAGTCCTTTATAACATTTAAAAATGAAAACCCCCGAAAAAACCTTAAGAAAACAGTTTTTTGAATTTTTAAAGGTGGCAAATTTTAAAAATGAAAAAAAAAATTGGCAAAATTTTATGGAAAAATCTGAAAAAACGGCTCTATATTGCTTTATAAGCTCTTCAACTCTTTAAAACCCCCAAAGTTAGGATTAGTTTTACAAAATTTTATATAATCTTATTTTAGTATTAAAATATTATAAACTAAGTTCCCAACTTCTGCTGTTAAAATAACGAGAACTCTAAAGAAAAGGAAAATTAAAGATTCCTTAGGCTGGAAAGCAACATTCTAGTAACACCTGATTCTGATCCTTCTACAAATTACAAGGCGTGCAAAACGATAAATGAATAGACATGAGGAATCTACAATATGCATTCACCAGTACGTCAATTTATCTAGGTAAAAATTCAACAGATTTTGATTCCTAGTAATAAATTTGTGAGTAAGACGATGGTCATGAAACACAGTTTAAGATTTACAAAAAATTGAAGAAAAATCTTCTGTGTAAAAGGTATATTTATTTTAAAATCCCAATAAAGAGCTACTATTACAAAGCAGAACGTTTTCGCTCTAAAGAGAGCATCATCAGTGTTCTTTGCCTAAAATAAGTTTAACCATAATTAGTGGAGACAAAGGTAAAAAATTTTAAAGTTGACCAAGATAAAAAATTAGGTTATACTCACAAGCTCTACATGCTAAGCCACCAAAAATACATGGGTTAAAACCCTTAACCCTTGCAGGACCAATCTTTTAGTAGAAACAACGAGGACAAGGAAGGCCAATAAATGTCCACACATAAATTAATCAAAAACGTGCTTCTTTATTTAAACTAATTTAAAAATAACGCTTTCATATTATTCCTAGACGTTAATGGAACAGTTAAAAGATACTAATTTATAATTTACACGGAGTCTTCGGCTTCAGTGGAATTGGCATCATCGTAGGATACAGAAACATTTTTGACTTCTTGCTGTGCTTACCGCATACATACTTGCATTTTGAACAAGCTATGGTTGTTTTCGCCCAGTTATTGGCCTTTTTTCTTTTAGATTTTACTAATTTGACATATGAACGATTTCGTCCCTTTCCATTTTGGGATGGTGTTGAAGGTATCCAATGGGATTATTTATAGTCAACTGTCAAATTTTCATAAAAGTATGAGGAAACGAATTAAATTATAGAAATGCTAATTAGGCCATCTAGTACGCCGATAACTACTAAATATTTGAGGTTTTTAGGAACAAAGGTATTTAGAAAATCGGATGTAATGCAATGTTCTGGATACTTTTTAACCCTACTTGGTCCTTCTAGGGTTAAATGTCGACTAAAGGTCTTACATTGAAATGTTGTATACTAAATCCTGGCGATGCGATGGATGAAAAATATAAAGATACCCTATGGCATTATATGACTATTAAACAAAGCACGTGGGTGATTGAATCGATTTGGGAGTTTAAGATTTAATTTGGTTTCAAAGACCACCACCGTATGTTTACGTACGTTTCATCCTTCTGAATTCCTCAGACCAGCCCGTGGGGTGCTCTGAATTGAAACCAAATCTAATGTAAGTCATGTAAGAAAATTAATAAGAACCGATTTGCTATAAATAACAAGATTTCTTAGCGTAAAGAACCTTTATTTCTTCTGTTCTTTAGATGTCTCGTTGTTTTAATAGATCTTTTAATAACTAGCCCCGTAAATGAACGGGAAATACGGCAATACCATGTAATTTTCAGGGGCAACTCCGAATTGCATGAAAATTTGGATTTAGGTTTTACTTACCCTCCACTTCAAAGTTGAAATTGTGCCGTTGGTTGCTTTTACTTGGGGGGTGACAGTTCTTGGGGGTGAAAAAGCATACGTTCAAGATAAGACCGAAAATAAATAAATTAACTGATTATAACTATCTTTCGTTCTATAGAGTTTTTATGTAAGTCAATACTTTTTGAGTTATTCGCAATTGAAAATGTTTATTTTTCGACAAAAAACTACTTTTTCAAAAGGTTTTTCGCAAATAGCTCAAAAAGTAAATATTTTATGGAAAAAAATATTTTCAGCAAAAATGTAGGTTATAAACAAACAAAAAGAGTTTTGTATTCGTAAAGTCTATAGATCCAGCAAAAACAAATTTGCAGCTCATGAAAAATACGTTTTTATTCGTCCAATTTCAAATCAAATATTTCATCGTAAAATAACCAAAAAATTAAGCACTTTTCGGAAAAACCGGTTTAAACTTTTTTTAAGTGTTTAAAAATAGTTATTTATGAAACAGTTCGTGAAGTATGCTTTTTGCGAACGCACGCGATACTTAGAGCTCTAGCAACAGCGGAGCGAGTGCTATACATCGCGTAAGTTCGCAAAAAGTACTTTACGCACAGTTTCATGCAATATTTTATCTACTCTGCCATAAACAAATAAAAAAACTGTAGCTCTTAGTCACTGGAATTCATTTCTATTCTAAAATTTTTAGAATTTTGATATTTATAGTATATTAAGTATGGAGAACGGTAAGGGTTTTATACCGATCGAAGACAACTGTTTGGAGGAGGAGCGGAGCGACGACTCCAATTATTTTCTGAGATCGGTTACCCTTAACGTTCGACATGCTTATAACGTTTTTTGCACGATTGATACCATTATAAATTATAAAATTAAACATTTTCGTCATATTGACTAGTTTCATTCATTTTATCAAGATAGATACTTTGGTTGTTAGGTAGTAACTAGGGTGACTAACAACAATGGAGAATTGAGTTTTTATTTAGTTGTCAATAATTTTAAGTACAATTTTGATTATTATTAATTAAAATATGAGCGAAAGTGAATTTGAAGAAATTGAACGGGCTTGGGAAGAAGGGTGTTCCGCAATTATTCCCGAAAAATCCAAAATCCGTTATCAAAATACCTACCAAAGTTTTAAAAAATGATGCGAAGGCAAAAATTAAAAATCGAAGAAAAGACTCTATTGGCATATTTCGTTCAAAGACATATGCAGTTGAAAGCTCCTGGAAGCATCTGGGCAGAATATTCAATGATTAAATCCACCGTTTTTCTTTATGATGGCATTGATATTTTCAAGTTTTCAACTTTGATCGCGTATTTGAAGAGAAAAAATGTTGGATACTACTAATGTATGCGATTCTGCAGGATTTTCTGTTAGAAGTGAAACCACAGCCCAAACAAGTGGGATTTCATTAAATAATTTAACAAATTGTACCATAAGTTTCAATATTAATAAATAATTCGTTAGTTTTCTTTATTCTTTCAAAAAATAAATTAAAATTAAGAGATTTTTTAACTCGACGGTAAGTGAATTACTTACCGTCGAGTTGGAGTACTTACCGTCGAGTTGGATTACTTACCGTCGAGTTGCTGGTAAATGTCACCTACTTACGTAAAATCTGTCACGGTAAACAGTCAAAAATTATCAATGGTGCAAAAAAAATTTTAACATATTTCAAACCACAAAACTGTCAAAACTTTTGTCGTAATTTATTGCTCATTATGTCATCACCATGACAACGTGAAAGTTAGGGATATTTGATTATATGAAAGTGTGTTACAAACAGTGCGAGAAAGTAAGTCCCATTTAAAATACATTGTTACTTTACGCACACTTTAAACTATAATGACTATAGTCATAGAACTATAAAGCTATCTATAATGACAGTTTTCACAAACTAAAAATTTACACACACTATGACATAGAGTAGATAAAAGCTTTATTTTAAATGTTTATAAAAGCTTCTAGCATTAAAAATAAGCGATTTAAGCTCAAAATAAAACTGGCCACCTTTTTTTTTGATAAAAAAATTCATGAAAATCTCCCCGTGCTTAGCTCCCCAAATGAAATTCATCGTTAACGCTTTACAAACAATTTACTTTATCTATTTTTTATATGATCTGTAAGTTTCACCGGTTTAAAGTGCTTATTTTTGAAATGGTTATAATTGAAAGGGCTGGAACGAGTCACTAATCACGAGTATATGCAAAATTTTGAACAGCCATATCTTAGCCAATTTTTTCTTAAAAAAAAACAAAATGATGCTAGCATATTTATAACAGCAAAACCTACATTTTTTTATGCTCTGTAAGTTTTTCGTATTACTAATTCTTTTTAAGTTATTTTGAAAAAAAAACGGAAATTTTTGCAAAATTTTTAGAAAAAATTTTTTTTGCTATAAAACCAAATTTTTTCAAAATTAAGCATCTCAAACCAGTGAAACTTGCAGATCATATAAATAATACACATACATTTAAAGTAAATGGTAAAGTGGTAACGATTAATGTTATTTAGTGTGCTAAATAGAGGGAGATTTTCACAATCTTTTTTCCACAAAAAGGGATCAACTACTTTTTGAACGTAACTTGTTTATTTTAGATGCTATAAACTTTTGTAAAAATAAAAATAAAGCTTTTTCTAAACGTTTAAAAAATAAGTTTTTACCGAAAATTGCTTAATTTTTCGGTGATCACACGTTGAAATATTCGATTTTTAATTAGAAGAACAAGAACGTATTTTTCATGAGCTACAACTTTGCTTTTACTTGGTTTATATACTTTACTGATACACCATTTTTTTTTTTGGTTTTTCATAAGCTACAATTTTGCTAAGAATATCTTTTTTATACTTTAACTACACGCGCTGGCGTACTTTGTACGTCAGATATAAAAATTCTACTGGAAATATATTTAAAAATTTAATTTTTGACCTTGCTTATTTTTCTAACCTATCACTGGAATGTGCTTTATAATTTGGTTTTAGTTTCGTTATAATCGGCGTTCTGGAAAGATCGTAATTTACATTTTATTATTTGTTGTTTCCGGTGGTGGACAATATACCTTAGGATTATCTTACTATAAGTCGTAATATAATTACATACTTTAATTGTTTTTTAGTCATTATGGCAAAAAATATATTTTTCTTTGTAAACAATACTTTTTCTCCTGTAAAAAATCACATTTAAAAAAATTTTTTATTAGTAATTTTATTTATCATGGAATCCAGTTATTCCATGATTCCAGTTATAAATCCCAATTGGCTTACTGAAAAGGAACTCCAAGTATTCACTGATGCCGAATAAGGTTAATAACAAACAACTAAGTGTATTTTTTCAAAAAAAAATTAAACAAATCCGCTGTTTTTAAGTGTATTTTCTTGTGGCGTACAAAGTACGCCACGCGTGTAGTTATGTTATAACTTGATGCGCGGGTAGTTAAAGGTTAATAGAATATTGACTTTTTGAGTTATTTGCGAAAAACCGTCTGAAAACGTAGTTTTTTGTCGAAAAATAAACATATTCAATCGCAAAGAACTCGAAAAGTATTGACTCGCATAAAAAACTCTATATAACGAAAGTTGCTTATATTCGATTAATTTATCCATTTCCGGGCTTATTTTAAACACACGTTATTTCACCACTGAGAAGGGGTGACTGTCACTCCCCAAGTAAAAGCAACCAACGGCACAAAATCAACTTTAAAGTGGAGGGTAACTAGAACCTAAATCCAAATTTTCATATAATTCGGAGTTGAACCTGAAAATTACACTCGAATATGGTCATCAAAAGTATTTCTTATTATTTGCTTACATGACACATTTGGTTTCGCTTTACAGCATACCACAGGCTGTTCTGAGGAATCCAAAAGAATGAAACGTATGTAAGCAGATAGTACCCGTGTTGAGCTGCCCCCCCCCCACTTGCAAAAATCAAAAAACAAATAGCCCCGATTTATGAGCTATTTATGAGCTCTCATATTCCGCAAACTAAAAGTTTTGAGCTCGTTCCACTGAGCAGGAATTTGATACTTTAGTGGGGGGGGGGGGGGCTGAGTACTACTTAAAAATAGGAATATTGAATCGGTTTTCGCGGCAGAATTAAGAGCTATTTATGAGCTCTTTAAATTATATAGTTTCGATTTTTGAGCTCATCCCCTTCACCCCCAAACAACCCTTTAATTGATTTAACATAAGATAAAAATGCTGTGAAAACTTAAAATATATCGTATTGCGGATATAATTCCTATAACTTATATACTCTAAGAATAAACTATTAAATCACGTGTATTTCGATTATTGAGCTACAACCCCTTCGCAAGAAAACCACCCTATCTTCCCGGCTTAAGAGAAAGTTGTACTTAAAATGCATTAAACTAATTATTTGGCGACGACATATCATTGAATAATTTATAAGCTTCCAAATTACGCGAATTTAGATCAGTAAATTACAATTTATTTTGTATAGTGCAGTCACTGAAGGTAAAAATCAACGATTATCTTCAATTTCGGTGAACCTTCATCGATTTTCACAAAAATTGGTCAGTGGTTAGAGGATACGTCAAGAAACAAAGGTGACATGGTACCACCTTGCGCCTTTACTCTGAGGGTGGATACCGCCCCTTCTCGGGGGTGAAAATTATTTTATTAAAAATAACTGCACAAATCAATAAAAGAACAAATTAAAAGCAAAATTTATTATATAATGTTAATAAAATAAGTCAATACTTTTTAAGCTATTAAAGATCAAAGATTTTAATTATTCGTGAAAAAAATGCATGTTATGAAGCGGTTTTTCGTAAATCACTTAAAAACTGTAAGTTTTTACAAAAAAGTTAATAGTAGTTTAATTCGTAAAGCTTATATTCTAAGAATAAACTCTTAAATCACGCGCCTTTCGATTATAGAGTTACAACCCCTTCGCAAGAAAACCATCCCATATTCCCGGCTTAAGAGAGAGTTGTACTTAAAATAATTTAAATTAATTATTTGGAGACTACATATCGTTTAATAATTTATGAGCTTGCAAAATATACGCATGTCAATTATTGAATTGCCATTTTCTTTCTATAGTGCAGTCACTGAAGGTAAAAATCAACTATGACCTTCGATTTCGGTAAATCTCCATTCATTTTCACGAATTAACAATAACAACTTTGGGTTTTAACCTGGGGTATATGTCACCCCTTCTCGGGGGTGAAAATTACTTTATTAAAAATAACCCCACAAATCGAGAGAGGGACAATTTTTAAGCAAAATTTGTTATATAAAATGTGATTAAAATAAATTAATACTTTTTGAGTTATTAAAGATCAAATATTTTAATTTTTGTGAAAGAAAATGCATGTTTTAAAGCGATTTTTCATAAATAACTCAAAAACTGTAAGTTTTTACAAAAAAGTGTTCATCACCAAAATTGAAGCCAATAAAAAATATAATAAATTCCTTACTTGAAAAACCCTTTAATGTTAATTTAAAGTAAATTATTGGTAATTAAATGTATATTTTTTTCTGCGACTGTTCAAATCTAAGGATTCAAGCTTAAATAACGGGAAAGAGATGCATTTTATAACACTTAGGTACTAAATACTTATCAAAGTACTTAGAAATACCTATCCAAAATGAGCTCCAGAAAAAGTTGATAGCATCAAAATCCGCTCATCAATTTTCGTGAAAATGAATGCAGATTTACCGAAATCGAAGGTCATAGTTGATTTTTACCTTCAGTGACTGCACTATAGAAAGAAAATGGCAATTCAATAATTGAGATGCGTATATTTTGCGAGCTCATAAATTATTAAACGATATCTAGTCGACAAATAATTAATTTTTAATTATTTTAAGTACAACTCTCTCTCTCTTAAGCCGGGAATAAGGGATGGTTTTCTTGCGAAGGGGTTGTAGTTCAATAATCGAAAGGCGCGTGATTTAAGAGTTTATTCTTAGAATATAAGCTATACGAATAAAACTACTATTAACTTTTTTGTAAAAACTTACAGTTTTTCAGTGATTTACGAAAAACCGCTTCAAAACATGCATCTTTTTCACGAATAATTAAAATTTTTGATCTTTAATAACTTAAAAAGTATTGACTTATTTTAATAACTTTATATAATACATTTTGCTTATAATTTGTTCTTTTATAGATTTGTGCAGTTATTTTATATAAAATAATTTTTCACCCCCGAGAAGGGGCGGTATCCACCCTCAGGGTAAAGGCTCAAGGTGGTATCATGTCACCTTTGTTTCTTGAGGTATCCTATAACCACTGACCAATTTTTGTGAAAATCGATGAAGGTTAACCGAAATTGAAGGTAATCGTTGATTTTTACTTTCAGTGACTGCACTATATAAAATAAATTGCAATTTACTGATTTAAATGCGCGTAATTTGAAAGCTTATAAATAATTAAATGATATGTAGTCGCCAAATAATTAATTTAATGCATTTCAAGTACAACTTTCTCTTAAGCCGGGAAGATAGGGTGGTTTTCTTGCGAAGGGGTTGTAGCTCAATAATCGAAATGCACGTGATTTAATAGTTTATTCTTAGAGTATATACGCTATAGGAATTATATCCTCCATACGATATTTTTAAGTTTTCACAGCATTTTCCTCTTAAGTTAAATCAATTAAAGGGTTGTTTGGGGGTGAAGGGGGTGAGCTCAAAAATCGAAACTATATAATTTCAAGAGCTCATAAATAGCTCGTAATTCTGCCGCAAAAACCGATTCAATATTCCTATTTTTAAGTAGTGGGGGGGGGCTGACTCAGCCCCCCCCCCCCCCAGCTCAGTGGAACGAGCTCAAAATTTTTAGTTTGCGGAATATGAGAGCTCATAAATAGCTCATAAATCAGGGCTATTCGTTTTTTAATTTTTGCAAGTGGGGGGGGGGGCCAGCTCAACATGGGTGCAGATAGTGGTGGTCTCTGAAACGAAATTAAATTTTAAACTGTTTTTCATTACTCTGCTATTAAGTTTTATTGTGTCCAAACTGGATAACCTGTGTCCAAACTGGATACAATAGTTCGTGAATCACTTCGTTGTTGCCATAACAGATAACGAAATTGCACTAAATCTGAATACAAAAAAATGACGTTTAAAAATGTATAAATGTTTTAGATAGGTATTATTTTTATCAGTACCAATTGACCATCATTGAAGAAACCTGGGAAAGCTTGGACGAAGATGAAAATTTATAACTAAATTTATTTCTCAGTGCCCAGAAGATTACAAGAAGTGATTAATAATAATGGAGCTATGACGAAATATTAATATTTCAGCAGTTTCGAATTGTAATACATATATTTAAATACCATACTTTGTTCACTGTAAAAGTTATTCCTATTATATTAATTTCAAATCAATTTTTTTATTTTTCCTGTGTGTTTATTCTAGTATCCCACAACTCAATAGACTTTTGTATTTACCGTACAATTTACGAGAAACCAATCACGCTTCTCGATTTTAATTTAAACATAATAATTTAAAGTTATATCCAGATTTATTAACTATCATTATTTTTGAATTGAAATATTTTCATAAATTATAATACAACACGAATCAATGTATGGGTACTTAATTGAGATAACTGGCAACGTTGCCCTAGAAATTAGAATGACACATTTGACAAGATCAACTTACACAACTTGAAAACATAGAGTTAAATATTAGCATAGAGAGAGTGTTATTCAGAGCGAAGTGACGACACCATCTTTTTTATTTGGATTAGTGCTGTTTCACTCTTACGCATAGTAAAGCTGCTACAGTTGTCCTCCTCTTCCGTGCCTATATTCACACTGAATGTCATTATAAATTCTCGATACAATGTGTTAGAAGGAGATGCAGCAAACCAGTCCCCTGAGATCTTGTCGTCAGGAAGCGCGGAAGGTAGGCTCCCTCTATGTCAATATATACCTCTATGCTTGAAAAACACGATTTTTGGTTATAAGAGTTATAGCAGTTTTTTTGACGCGAAGTGTACCACGTATAAGTCTAAATTACGAGGAAGAATATTAAATATTATTTATATTTCATTTTTAATATATCTTCAAGTAATAAGTCAATACTTACTGAGCTAAAAATTCATTCTTGTAAACTTTGGAGCAAAAAATTAGAATTCTAAAATTTATATTTTACGCTCGATACAAGAACAGGTGAAAGATTGAGGACAAAAGAGAATAACGTTTGAGGTTTAATCAAGCACAGCACACTACATTAGTTTTGCATGAGGGTTTTTAAATTAAAAGTGAAAAAGAATTAAGATTTTCCGAGGATTATGGTTTTATAGACATATAAAAGCACAATTTATAGGCTATTGATTATGTTTAAAATCAAAGAGCTAAAAGGAACTACAACGTTAATGGAATTTTATTATCTCATATGGTCAATGGACCCCTAAGTTTGAAAAACTCACAGAGTACTACCATTTAAATGAGTGCGTTTTTGAAAAAGGGGTGAATGAGTCCCTAGGCACAGGGTGAATTAGGGTGATTTCTATGCACTTTTAGTACAAACACGTCTACAGAAAAATTGTTCCAGGTTAAATTTGCTATCGAAATATCACATTTTAAAGTCAAAGATATTTTTTTTTACAAAAATATACTCAAAAGAATAACGAGAAAAAAACAAAAAAAAGCAATTTTGTTTTTTGTCTCCTAACTTTTTTCTACAGGGATATAAGTATAGGCATTGCTTTAGCAAAAAATAACTACCATCCTTCCTCGTTAAATTGACGTACGGTAGAGGTCTCTAGAATTTATGGTTTCCGAAATAGGATTTTTCAAATTTCGCCGCTTACACCATTTTTGGGGCATTTTCCCCATTATTTCGCAAACATTGCTCTGTCACTTTTTTCTACGCATACCTAGGTATATGCAATAGTAAACTTAGAAGAAATAGAAGTCAATTACCTTTAAAATGGTCTATTGTATAAGGTTGTTCGACTATTTTTAATCAAGTTATGCTTTTTCAAGATTTTATACTTTTATGATTTTTGATATTTTTTACGATTATTTTTATAATTTTTCATTACGACTTTTTTTCTTGTACATTCAGGTATATACATTGTGAAATAAAAAAGCATATTTTCTCTACTTTAAAATAGTGTATTGCAAAAAATTCTAGGACTAGTTTTAAACAAGATATCCGTAGGATATCCAAGGGTATCCGTAATTTGGGAAAAATTAAAAAAAAATTATTTTTTTCAATTAGAAAAATATAATGGCATATTATAACATAATTTTTAATTCCAAATAACTTTTCTTAATAACACTTTTCGATATTTTGAAATATAAAGCTACTTTACTCTTGAGCGAAATTCATATTTTTTAACACACCTATAAAAAAACTTTTCCATGTGGTTCCAGCTTAGTGGGACCTATTACATGTGTATGTAACATTTTGAAAAAGCATATCTTGTTTAGAAACAGTCCTAGAATTTTTTACAATACACAGTTTTAGCCTAAATAAAATAAGTTTTCTACTTTATTGCCCAATGTATATACCTAAATATACAATAAAAAAAGTTATAATGAGAAATTAAAAAATAATCGTAAAATTTATAAAAAATCATTAAAAGTATATAATTTTGAAAAACCATATCTTGCTTAAAATTAGTCACACACCCTTTTGCGATAGACCATTTTAAAGGTAATTGACTTGTCTTTCTATTAAATGTAACATTGCATATACCTAAAGCTGCGTAGAAAAAAGTTACAGAACAATGTTTGCGAAGTAACAATGAATATGTCCCAAAATCTCTGTGAGTGGCGAATTTTGAAAAATGATACTTTGGAAATTATAAATAATAGGGACTTACACCAAACGTCACTTTAAAGAAAAAAGATAGAGGTTTTTTTTGTGTGAAGCAATGCCTATACCTATATCCCCATTAAAAAAGGTTTGGGACAAAAAAAAATTGCTATCTTTCGTGTTTTTTTCTTGCTTTTTTTGAATATACTTTTGTAAAAAAAAATATGTTTAACTTTAACACTAGAATGTCTGGCTTAGCATACAACTCTAGACGATAGAATATAATTTTATTTTTTACTTTTATTGTTTAACACATTCGCTGCCCATCAAAAACATTCGGAACACCATACAATTTGCAGTTTTTGACATTTGCCACACATTGCCTTGTTACAACCGTGACAATGATTTGAAGTATGATTTCCTTTACAAAATATTTTCAACTGATATTTTTTTCGTTTTTGATGATGAATGATTTCCTTTACAAAATATTTTTAACTGATGTTGTTCTGAAGCTATTTTCTTGTGGCATTTTTACAATTTTAACTATTTATAATTCAACAACATTCAAAACAACCAACACATTGAGATCTATTCTATCTAAAACTAAACCTAACAATGAACAAGAAAGGACAAAGAATTTTTTTTATAAAATACCTTCTGAATGCGAACAGTTTTATATAGGTGAAACATCAAGACCATTAAACGTTAGAATAAGTGAACATCAATCTTATATTAAAAATAGAGAATTTGATAGATCTCAAATATGTCAACACGCATGGGATAATGAACATAGAGTTCAGTGGAGAGATTCAAGTATAGTCCTGAAAGAAACAGATAGTAAAAAGAGAAAAATCAAAGAAGTGGCTCTAATTATGCTAAAAGAAACCAATTGTGTCGCAAATTCCTCGGTGGAATGCAGTAAGATGTGGATACCCATACTGAAAGAGGAAGTCAATAGAAAGAAAATACCACAATTAATAAGTCAATAGTCGAGTTAGTAAATATTTTATATTTTAGTATTACTTATATATCCATATATTATTGATGTAATTTATAATTTAAACAAAATTATAGTAAAGTCAGAATTTGGTATTAATTTTGAGAGTAAATTAAATGTAAGACCAAATACTTACGATGTCGGGATAGTATCACGAGGTTTTTCCTGGTTTTCCCTCGTGATTTACTATGAGATCTTTAACGCGAGAATTTTAATGTCACCGTTGCATATGGTTGTCTTTTTAAAGACAGATCACATGCTGTGATTTTTTTGTGACGGATATTCTTGAGTTGGGGTTGATTTCATGTAATCGAATGAACTATCTTTCAGTAAAGTCGTCCCAGGAACGCAACTCATAAATATTGGCAATATCATTTTAAAGTCTTCTACTTTAAAATGTATCATATGTATCTGAATTGCCGATATAAATGACTCAAATTAAATAAATTATTAGAAGAATTTTTTTACTAAGCAACAACATTTTTGTTTGTTAGTAGTATTTTGTATTTTGACAACGGTACCCGATTTGGGCGTCGAAACGTTAATAAAAATCATTTTTGAATAATATTGTGGCTTATTTCCCATTATAAATAGTTAAAATTTTCAACTGATATTTTTTTCGTTTTTGGATAGTAACAGTGATAGTTGTTGGTAGACCTGGTGTTGCTAGACGTAGTGCCAGATTTCGGGAGACAAGGTATGGGGCCCATAATTCTTCACACAGCGGAAGAATAAACTTACGGAAACTGAGTCTACTTCCAGTTATTTTTTTATAAATAATCCATGCATTTATTGCTTCCAAGTCAAGAGTATGATAAAACACGTACATAGGCCATCGTCTTTAAGTTGCTTTTGTAGTATAAAGACGCGTCATTTGGTCCTCTACACCAACAATTGCATCTTTGTGTTCACTTGTGTTCGCCAACAATTGTATCTTTATTACGTAGATGATCAGTACCAGTATAAGGGTAACCATTTACAATAAACGTACATAAATATAATTTTACCCATTCGACAGGAATTTGAAAGAAAGGATCGTCGAATTTACCAGAAAACCATAATAACTTACACGGGGCCAATTTGCCCCTTTAGACTTCTATGGTAGATTTGTTAAAAAAAAACATTAAATAAATTTAGTAAACAATATTTTTTTGTTTTAAATAAGGCTTTGTATCAAAATATTAAAAGTCATAAAATATGAAAATATTATTGCCTCAAATAAAAAACTACAATAACTTTAAATCGCAACAGGGGCCAAATTGGCCCATCCGGCTTTCTAGTGTTAAAATGTGATATTTCTATAGCAAATTTAACCTGAAACAATTTTCCTGTAGACATGTTTGCACCAAATGGGCATAGAATTCACCCTAATTCGCCCTGTGCCTAGGGACTAATTCACCCATTTCTCAAAAACGCACCCGTTTAAATGGTAGCACTCCGCGGTTTTTTCATACTGAGAGGTCCATTGACTATATGAAACAATAAAACACCGTTAACGTTTTAGTGGTTTGGAAGAACCTGAGAGAGTGGTTTGGATGCAGCTCGAAACAACTATTTAGAGCTACTGCCTCAAAAATTAAAATAGCTATGATGATTGCCAACCTCCGTAGCGGAGATGGCACCTGAAGAAGAAGAACGTTTTAGTTCCTTTCTAAAATACATAATCAATTGTCTATTATATTGATACAAGAATAAAAAAACCGCTAAACGCCGTAAAAATGAGTGGCGCATACAATATTCCAGCTACAAAAGAGCTGATATGAATATTACGTGGCGCAAAAATGTAGTTTCATTTTGATGCAAAACAAAATTCTAGTTTTATTTAAAAAAATTTTTTCATAATATTTGCCCAATTTGAAGTAAAACGGTGCCACAAACGAGTAACTTTGATAAAGTTTGAATTTTGAAACTCTTTTGTGGCGCGTTTACTTCAAATTTAGCAAATATTATGAAAAAATCTTTTAAAATAAAACTATAATTTTGTTTTGCATCAAAATGAAAATACATTTTCGCTCCACGTAATATTCATATCAGGTCTTTTGCAGCTGGAATATTGTATGCGCCACTCATTTTTACGGCGTTTAGCGGTTTTTATTCTTGTATCCGGAGTTTTTCAAAGTTATTTATAAATTAAATGTATAAAGTTGAATGCAATAATTCTCGATTACACGTTAAGCTTTATAAATGGTCGCCTTTGTCGCATTATCTCCCAAATGATCTAGTGTCCATCGAATGTACACTAGATTTTTTTTCTATCCGAAATAGATTGAAAACAATTTTGGGATGGCCGGTAAATGAACTCGGATTGCCCGTTGCCACATCAAATTAGCGTCGTAACCACTACAACTAAATAAACTAGGGAATAATCGTTAATTGGATTATAATTTTGTAGCTTAATAACTTCTAAACGGCTTAACCGATTTTGTTCACTAAACATGAGTTTGAAACGTATTGACAAGTAGTATATTATGCATCTAAGGTCAAGTTTTATAACTGAAGCTATTACAGGAATTATTGAGCTTGAAAAACCGTTGTTCCCATAAGAAATAGATTTGCTCATACTTATGAAGCCTGTAACTTAAAAATTCGAATTTTCCCTGATATGGGGTACACACCGTTAGATTTGTCTAGACTTCTTCTAAAAGTGCTTAGTTATTGGCGTAATTCGTAGGTTGAAATTTTGAGTAATTGTCGAAAAACTAAAATTTTTAAAGTTTAGTTTTTCAGTCTTTCGGCTATACTGAGCCGTGTGTATGTCTGATCCTGACAGCTTAGACAACATTTGAAAGCTTAACTCAACGCTATTAATTTGGTGTATTTACTGTTCTCCTGTCTTTTCTTGAACCGAAGATATATACCGCCAAAAAATATGCCGTTTTGTACCTACCAACTCCTATAGCTGGCTTATGGGTAGTCAAAACTCACAAACTACATCGGTTCTGAATCGGCCCTCACCCCCTCTTCAAACACAGAAAAAAAATTCAGATCGGTTTAACTTTTCCACGCACATACATACATATCCACAAACATTTTCAGTTTTTTAAATAAAAATTGACTCATATTTCTGAGCTCGGTAACTTTTGAACGGTATAACTGATTTTCAAAATTAGGCATGCGTTGGAAAGGTAATGATCGCTTCTATTAGAAGCCGCAATGATCGGAGTTAAATTTTCGAAGTTTTTGGGAGTTTTGGAGACGAGAACGAAAAACAGACCCTAAATAGGAAGGGTCGTAAAATCCACACCCTTGGACCAAAATGGATGGTTGACATATGAATGGGTGAGTTTTTTCCTTAACTCTAAGATGGGAGTTAGCCCAACTTTCATATCAGTCAGATTTAGAAAATCGAAAATTTCGTGTATATAATATAGTGTCGCGTGTAGGGGTGTAGGTATGCGCCACTGGCGAGAACTGCCGTTCTCTGGTAATAGGATTAATTTATAAATGTCAGGATTTATTAGCTTGACTAAATCCCATTTTGGGGTGTTCCTAAGTCTGGAATCAATGATTGTTTTCAACATTCTGTCTGTCTCAGTCTGTACCAAGGACTTTGTAATAGACGAGAGGCACACCCCTTATTTGAGACTTGGAAATCAAAAAAGCGACTATGATAGGTGAATGGCACAGTTTGATAATTCTTTATATTTTCGAGGTCGCTGAATCCGAATATGAAGTTTATTTTCATCTAGAATTGGTGGATCATGTTCAAAAATTAAATTTTATGCAAAAAAGTAAAACATTTATTTTCATGATTGTTCATATTTACCTCGCTGTATCTTTGGTCGTTGTAAATATTTCCTTTTGAAGATGTTAAATAGTATGTCATGTTTAAAATATTTAGATAAAAATGAGCCTTGACGAAAATGTTTAAACAAATTAAAAGAGGAGATGTTAATTTTTAAACAATTTGTCGTCTTATTTCGTCAGTTTCATGTTTACTTAAATAAGTTGAGTGACAAACTTTTTAGTTTATACATTTAACCAACACAGCAATAAAATATAATTCATGAAGAAGTTTTCTGGAAAATTTGAAGTCAAAATATGCAATAGAAAAAAGCTATGTGACTTTATAGACGGATAGCACTCCCCCAAAAAAATGCTTTTCTATCAAAATACTGACCACAGTATGGTAAATGGCTAATTTTGGTCTTATATAATGTTTTTGATGGTGCTGAAAACGAAAATGAGGTTAATTTTAAATTTTAGGTGGGGAACATTATCAAGATTGCACTGTAACCCTAAAAATAAAAACAAAATAAAATCACGTTTTTCTTAAAATTAAAAGATGCACCATTTTTTTTTAAAAACATTTTATTTTTTGTACCCCATATTTTAACATAAACTTAAATAAAAAGCTAAATTTCAAATTTTTGTCACTCAACTTTTGCGATTAAACTTTTCAATTCAGAAATCTGCACCTTTTACTTTAAACAATTCATAACTTTTATTATAATAAGACAGAAAGATTGAAACAGGCACCATTGTCTTCAGAAAGGTAACTGACTTCAAAGTGACTGCATTCAAAGTATGCCAAGACGGGTACTAGCGGTAATCAAAGTTAGAGGGGGCTCAGCAAAATTTAAAAAAAATGCAAATATGTGATATTTTCAAATGTTTTATTGGTGTTTATTATTAAATATAATATAGTTAATGTATAACATTAACATTACATCACAAAATTTAATTTAAAAATCATATTTAAAAAAAACGTACCTAGTGGAATAGTTGATTTTTGTAAAAATTCAAAGGTGGTCATAATAATATGGCCAGGGACTCTATACTATTAAATTTTAGAAAAAAAGATTAAAATGGAACCGAGTTGTAGCGAGCTTTAAACGCAAAAAAATGTAATCTCAGTTTTTTTTATTTTTAGGGTAAAATTGCGATTTAGCCAATGTTCCCCCACGTAAAATTCCGAAAAAAAAACCTAATTTTCGTTTTCAGCACCACCAAAGACATAAATTACGACTAAAATTAGCTATTTATAACACCGTGGTCATCACCTTATTCACCTTAAAATTGATTTTCGTGGTCGGTATGACGTAATTTTAGGGGTTGCTGCCGATCGCCTATAAACACAACTTCTCCGTCATTAGACCAAATAAAATCACAAATGAGGTATCAAATCAGAGCTTGTAACCCAAGGATGGTATTAAAGGTGAGAAATGGACCTTGACCTTGGACCTCCGGTTTTAGAAATACAACCGGAAGTACTGTTTTAAAGTCGCCGAAATAGTAAAAGCAATATGTTCGAATCGCTTTAGCACGACGAAAACAAATATATACTTCCGGCTTCACGCCTGTCTGTCTGTACGTCTGCCTATTCACGAATATAACTCGTTGCTAGAACGAGTTATATTCGCGAACGGTACTCGAACTTATATACTGACTAATAGTAATGAGGCGTCGAGTGACATCTATAGAATTGATTGTATTAAAGGTAAGAAAGTTAACCTCTGATTTCCGTTTTCAGAATTGCCACTGAAAGTACAAGCGATATATTACTCGACGATAATAAGTGCCACAACGTGGGGTCCTTATTATCGTCCATTACCACATTACGGCCATTACCACATTAAGGCCATTACCACTGGCCTTAATGTGGTCCACTGGCCACATTAAGGCAAGGCCAGTGATAATGTATGCCATAGAAACCAACACCCTAACGTTAAAAGAAGAAGAACAGCTGAAAGTATTTGAAAGGAAAATAATACGCAACATTCTGGGACCAAAAGTAATAAATGAAAACGAAAGAAGACCCTGGATGAACCACGAAATAGAACAATGGATGGAAGGAGAAAACATAGTGAAAGAAGCAAAAGCACGAAGAATAAGGTGGTATGGTCATATAAGTAGAAAAAGTGAAGATGAACCCATTAAAGTTATTACCAACTGGATACCCCCTGAGACAAGAGCACGAGGCAGACCAAAAGCAAGATGGAAACAGCAAGTCGAAAACGACTTAAGAGTTATGGGAATTCGAAACTGGAAAAAAAACACTAAAAACCGAAATGAGTGGAGAAAAGTAGTGACGGAAACGAAGACACACCAGAAGCTTTAAGAAGACAGATAAGAAGAAAAGTGGACTGATCCTCCATGTCTTAACGGATCATTAAAGTGAAAACAGCTATAACTTCCACGGGAGTGTACAGCTTATATACATAATATACAATAAGTGCCACATTGTAGTCGCAGAAATAGTACATGTGATATATCGTGACATATATCGTGATAATCAATGACATGTGAAAGTCATCCAATATAGAAAAGCCGAGCTCGAATATTTAGTTCCGGTTTTGATGTCATTTCTCTTTTAAAAATTATGACCGCAAATTTGGAAAAAATGACTTAAAATTAGTGAAATCCTATCTCGATCGATTCAAATTTACAGAAGAGTTAAAATATCGACTTCCAGTCCTACTTCCGGTAACGTTGGGTGAAAAAATAGGACTTACGAAGTCCAATTGTTTCTTTTGAATTTGTTTTTAATAATTAAGTAAAACTTACTGTTACAGTTTGACTTTTATTTGCGATTTTTGTACTAAAAAAATGTATTACGCCGCTGTATACGCAATGACGAGCGCGCTAATAACCGGCAAAATAATAGTCCGTTCTTTAACGGTAAAATATTGCAAAACCTCTAAATTTTAAAGAACCGCTTGGATTGACATGAAATTTGACATACACATAGCTAACAAGTCAAAGAAAAAAGTGATATTGTGCCGATATGTGCTTTCGCCCTGGGGGTGGTTTTCACCCCTTCTTGGGGGTGAAAAAATATTCGTCCAAAGAAAGTCAGGAAATGGATAAACTGGCTAATTTTAAGTAACTTTTGTTATATAGAGTTTTTTCACTAAGTCAATACTTTTCGAGTTATTTGGCAGTGAATATGTTCATTTTTTCAACAAAATAACCACGCTTTTAGACAGTTTTTCGCAAATAACTCAAATAGTAAGTATTTTGTCAAAAAAACATTTTAAACAAAAATATAGCCTGTAAAAAACTAAAAAAAAATGGTGTATATATTACGTCTCTACACTTAGTAGAAGCAGAGTTATTGCTAATGAAAAATAGGTTCATATTCGTCAAATCCCAAATGGAATACTTTAACGTGAAATAACCAAAAATGAAGCACATTTCGGGGAAAACTCATTAAAACTTATTTAAAGTGTTTAAAAAATGCTTCATTTTTGTTTTGTAAAAGAAATTTCTAGCATCAAAATTAAAACAAGTTACGCACAAAATAAAGTTAGTCCCTTTTGTTTTTGGTAAAAAAATCGAGAAAATCACCCCCTAATTAATATCTTAAATTAACTTAATCGTTACGACTTCACAAGTTTCTTGACTCGTGTATATATTGTTTATAAATATGATCTGTCAGTTTCATCGGTTCAAAGTCCTTATTATTGAAAGGGCTGTAGTTAAAAGGGGTTGAACGTGTCACTGATCACGAATGTATGCAAATTTAGAAACACCAAATCTTAATCAATTTTTGTCTAACAGAAAAACAAAAAAATACATGATATTCAGAAAAGCAAATCTGACTCTTTTTGTTTTTCGAGATTTTTGGTATCTCTAACAATTTTTAAGTTATTTAAAAAAAAAAGCATATTTCTCAAAATTTAAATTTTTTAAAATTTTACTTTGAAACCAAATTTTTTCAAAAATAAGCTTTTTGAACCGATAAAACTTACAGATCATATAAACACAACATAAGTAAAATAATTTGTGGAGCGGTAACGATTAATTTCATTTAACCCTGCTGTCCCGTTCGAGTCAACTACACAAATGTACTGTTCGGGTCAATATGACCCAACTATGGTTTACGCTCCTTAATCGAAATAAAATAAGCTAATGGTGATAAATAAAACTTTACTAACAATAAATTATGGTTAACTAAACAAAAATTATGTTATTAATGTAACTTAAACCTTCTTAACAAAAACAAAACACATTTTTTCTTTCAAAAAAGCCTAGTAACAAATATCTACAAAAATTTAATTCAGTTTACAACTGGGACATTAATAAAAAGAATGGATTTTACAAATATGTTTGTGATGTAATCCAATATAACAATTTGTCTTGTCATCGTTTTTACGGCAAGTTTACAGCGTGTTCGTTTAGCAGGCGGAGTTAGATTTAATAGACGGTTCACTAGCATTTCCATCTTGTCTACTTGTTCATTCTCGTGTCCTTTTTGCCAGTTCGTAAGAGCCTTTAGTTATTGGTATATTTTTTCTGGAAATGATGACTAGATTCATTAGTTTTTTCCCAATTCCTCAAGAAAAATTCGCCGTTTTCCCAATTGATTGGTATTCCATTGGATATTTATTGATGCCCATAATACGAACGCGTTGTAGGCAGAAATGTCCAGTAGATTATAAAAAACAATCATTGGCCAGCGATTTATCTCTTCTCACATATATACGTGCCAACAAGCTAATCTAGAGTATCCATTGCTCCCTTATTGGAATTGTAATCTAAAATAATTTGGGGCTTTTTCATTTGATGAAAATGATGCATGATGCCTCGATTCATGATGCAAAGTACTCATAAGAACAACATTTTTATTATTTTTGGGAATATTGTCAAATCTTGCATGAAGCAAAAAAGACGAGCTATGAACTTCTCTATTCGCGATTTTTGCTGAAAGCTCCGGTTTATTTTACTTATAATCCCAGGCGTTGTATCTACTTTGTTTTAGAAGAAATTTTCCCAAATTTTACGATGAAAAAAGTTATTATACACGTAATATTGTGGCATTTCAAATCACTACTCAAGTCACACATCACACGCATTTCTGTATAGATCTTCAATTTTAGAGCATAAGAAGTTTTACTGTTCATAATTACATAAACCCTAAAGTTTTGTGCCATATTTCGCTGGCTTGCTGGAATATACCATTTGAAGGGAGAGCGGTTGCCTCTAAAGGCAACTAGTTGCTTATCGACGGTAACATTTTTATCAGGGTTAAAAGTTCTGTTTACATTTTCTACCCATGTTTCATAAATTTCACGTATTGCCGCAAGTTTATCAAAACGTCTTCTATCCTGTCTAGTAGTTTTGTTATCAAAACGTATTACTGGCAAACTTTCTGTAAATAGATCAAGCGACATTGTTGATCTAAATATAGTACGACCCGTTTCTTCATTCCATAAACTTTTAGTTGATTCACCATGGGACTTATAAACTCGAGCTAAAAATAAAAAACCAATGTATGCTTGGAAACCAACTTTATTTATGTCTTTCCAGTTGGTTCCAAATACATGCTGTCTGTCCATGTTGGTCATATTTATAATTTGGTTTGCAACATCGTCCAGCTACACTACAGTTGATTTTACAAGTTTTAGCTTGCAGTAACCTGTTTTTATTTACAGACGTATGCGGCTGACAAACACACAGGTACTGCTAATATAGAATACTGCCAACTAAACACACATACACAAGTAATTTTTAACGGTTTAAATACTCGGGTCACATTGACCCGAACGTACCATAGGTAACAATTTCATTTTTATCAAAAAAATCAGGAAGTTGATTGTTTATCTCATATGCAATTGAAAGACCTCATATTAGGTAATAAAGTCACGAAACACCAAATCGTTACGCCGCGTAATAATTTGTAAAATAAGAAATAAATTATTTTTTGGGTCAAATAGACCCGAACAGGACAGCAGGGTTAAGTTGCTAATTAGAGGGTGGTCTTTCCGATTTTTTTTGCAAAAACAAAAGGGACCAACTTTATTTTGAGCGTAACTTGCTTCAATTTAATGCTAGAAGCTTTTTATAAAAACAGAAATAAAGCTTTTTTTAAAAGCTTTAAAAAAGCTGAAATGGGTTTTCCCCAAAAAGTGCTTATTTTTTGGATATTTCCCGTCGAAATATTCTATTTGAGATTTGGTGAATATGAATCTAATTTAGTTGACTATAACTCTGGTTCTACCAGATTCAGAGACCTAACGCCTACACTATTTTTTTTTATTTTTTTTATAGGCTATATTTTTGCTAAGAACGTTTTTTTCGACAAAATACTTACTTTTTGAGTTATTTGCGAAAAACCGTCTAAAAATGTGGTTATTTTGTTAAAAAATGAACATATATTCACTCGCAAATAACTCGAAAAGTGTTGACTTGGCGAAAAAGCTCTATAGAACAAAAGTTACTTAAAATTAGTCAGTTTACCCATTTCCGCACTTATTTTGGACATATATTTTTTCACCCACAAGAGGGGGTGAAAGTCGCCCCCAGGGCAAAAGCACACATCGGCGCAATATCACTTTTTTTCTTTGATATGTAAGCTACAAGTATGCCAATTTTCATGTTAATACAAGCAGTTATTTAAAATTTAGAGCAAAAACCGTGAAAGAATGGACTATAACGCAAAAGATGGAAAACATGTTAAGTTTTGAGATAAAAAGGAATGAAAGTTGTAAAAGTGGGAAATTTAGCAATAGAAACCTATAGATTTACATTATATTGATTTTTCCTTAATATTACATGACTGTATTCAGTCATTTTCGTAAAAATAATACGCATTTTCAGAAACGACTTGTATATAGGATGTTCACTGGTTTGGTCATACCGTAAGCATGGTATATGTTCTTTATACAGAGCAGTTGTATGATTGGGGGGAGATCCATGTACTGTAGTACTTAATCAGTGCAGATTATATCGAGAATGTTTGTTGGTTTGGTCTTACTGTAAGAGAGGTATACGTTCTTCAATTAATCATATTATATTTCTAGTACTACACTGCTATACCGTATATCGTTTTCAGCTATCGTATATTATCATTGTTTTATGAGAGACAGAGAGTGAGAGAGCGGAGATTCAATAGGCTGAAAACTCTTTTACGAGGACATATTGGCGCTACGAAGATAGCTCTTTTGATAATATTGTCATGTTTGTTTCTTCTCTGTTAGCTAATCATCATTCATTCGATTTCTCTTATATTTATGAAGCGGCGCGTTTGTTTTTACGTTAACGTATTTATTACACCCTCCCCGCCTACCCGACCCCCGCCCCCCTCAGGAATTTAGCGATTTCTTACTTTGAGTTTGTTTTTTATGTTAACATAAGGACCACAATGGACCTTAGCGATTTAGTATTTTGCGATGTGAGACAATATTAACCTGAATGGACTTTAACGATTTCATACTTTGCGCTGTGAGACATAAATGGCCAGCATGGACTTTAGCAATTTCTTACTTTGCGTTTGGTCGATTTTATACTTTGCCTAAAAAGCGAAAAAAATGACCAGCATGGACTTAAACAATTTCTTACTTTGCGTTTGTTTTTTGTGTAAAGACAACGAGACAGAAATGCCCAGCGTGGACTTTAGCGATTTCTTACTTTGCGATGTGAGATACACATGAGCAGAATGGACTTTAACGATTTCTTACTTTACCTAAAAGCGTCAAAAATGGCCAGCATGGACTTTATTAATTTCATACTTTGCGTTTGTTTTTTGTGTTAAGACAACGAGACAATAATGACCCGTATGGACTTTAACGATTTCTTACTTTGCCCAAAGAGAGTCGCGATTTAGTACTTTGCGTTTGTTTTTTGTGTTAACATAACGAGACACTAATGACCGCAATGGACCTTAGCGATTTCTTATGGGATTTTACATGGGAAAATATCCAGAAATCTTGTTGCCCTTTTACTTCCAACCTTTAGACGTATCAGAGGAGTATGTTAACTAAAACTGTCACTGTCACAGTGTTAGTTGTCAAGCTGTCACAGTGGTAGTTATCAAGCTCGTCCGATACGTCTTTAGGTAGAAAACAATCAATATAATGCAAATTTATGTGTTTTTATCGCTAAATTGCCATCTATACTAGTTTCATCTCTTTTTTCTCACAACTTAAATATGGTTTCCGCCTTTTACGTTATTTTGCCGGTTATTATCGCACAATGATGAGTGAGCTAATAACCGGCAAAATAACGCAAAAGACAGCAAACATAATACGTTGTAAAATAAAAATAGATGAATCTAATAGAGGTGTGAAATGATCAATAGAAACCTATAAATTAACATTATATTGATAATTTCTCACCTTCAGACCTATAAGAGTCAAATTGACACAGGAGATTTATATAAAATGACAAACCCCTCGGATATGTCTAAGGGTGGGAACTTATCAATATTATGTTTTATTGATGTCTATTAAGACATGTTTTTATTATTGATGTCTTTTTATTGTACAACGTATTATGCTTTCCGTCTTTTGCGTTATTTATCCGATTCTTAGTGCACTCATCACTGTACAGTGTTGAGTGCGTTATTAACCGGCTAAATCACGGAAAAGTCAGAAAACATAATACGTTGTGAATAAAAGATGAAAGTAGTAGGGGTTGAAAATTTTCAATAAAAACCTATAAACTCAGGTACATTCCCAGCTTTAGACGTATCGGAGTCAAACTCTCACAGGAGAATTGTATAAGATAGAGTTCGATTAGTATTTTTTTCAGTAAACCTTTTTATACGGGATGTGTCATGTAATAGTGGCCAATACTAACTTTCTTATTTCAAATACAACACCCTGTATATTATTCCGTTTTTGGATTCCTTAGAATATTCAAGATATTTATATCTTGTGTAAAATATGTGCTGTACCCATCTAAGACTGTTTTGGAAATATTAAATGTTTTAGGATTTTAAGAATTTTATAAACTTCTCCTGTCACAGAGGCAGTTGCAAAACCCTTTCGATACGTCTAAAGGTGGGAAACTATCAATATAATGTAAATTTTATAGGTTTCTATTGATAATTTCCCACCTCTACTAGTTTCATCCCTTTTTATTTCACAACGTATTAAATTTTCCGTCTTTTGCGTTATTTTGCCGGTTTTTAGTGCACTCATCACTGTATATCTTCAAAAAGCTATAACTCAAATTTTATCAAAATATTATATTTATTTAGTAAGTTGAGCATATAAGATCGGCTTTTCTTGTCACTCAAATCCGGTCGTCAGGGATCTACGCAACCTCTTGTACGAAAGAATATCAAAAAGAAATTACCATTTGGATCTCTAGTAATCCTATAAATACAGGGAGTAGATATAGCTTGTGTATGTGCTCTCCACTCAACAGCTTCATAATATACGGCTAGATATACGAGTATACAGAGTGGTTTTTTTGTTAAAAGTTAATGGCTAGTAGGTTTTTATTTGTTTATTTAATCTTTAATGCAGTTTTCTAAAGAGTTACTATTAGTTACTATATAGTGAATTTTTAAACCAAGAGGAGTAATTCAAATTTCCCGCGCCGTATAGCTTGTTTGTAATTGGTCCAACTTCAGGCAAGTTTACTCCACTGTTATCAAATTTTGACACTAATGACATTTATAAAATTTTGACACTACTGGCATTTCATAGGTTAATTAAGTCATATCAGCAATTTTTTTATTTTCTGCGTTATTCCTTTAATGTTTTGGTTTTTACTCTGTTTTTATGACTCTTTAGCGAAGTATTAGTATAATATAATATTTATGGATGATCGTCATAGGCCGATACGATCAACCAAAAAAGAAGATATATTTGGTGATATATCTAGTGACTTTCTTGGGTGTGAATCTGTCTTTTAAATTTACTCCTCTTGGTTTAAAAATATAGCTTAGACAGAGAAAAAAATTAAATGACAGGACTTGACATTTACTTATGGTAGGGGAGCCCAAGCGGGGATTTTTGCAGTTACTCGAGCGCGTCAGATTATCATATGGGGAGAAACCTGGTGCCTTGCAGATGTACCTCTGCCATATATTGCTTCTTAACACAGGGAATCCCTATAATGTTATGTATCTCTTGGCTCAGAGTGATAAACGTATTTTTGATTTTATTTTGTTTTTCCTATTACTGTAAAATTAAGTTATAGAAGACTAGATTAGGCTTGTAACCTTACACGTCTTTCCGTTTGATATCCATGTCTGCCTTACCGTGTGGGGTGGGTATGTAGGTAATCAATAATTAATAAAAAATGGTAAGGAAAACCCTTGGATGAGAAAACTGTGACACTGGTCCTTATCCCAAAATGTTTATTAAGATTAATTTAACAAAAATTCACTTTGAAAAAAAAATGTTTAATAATAATATATCTATTCTTAACAAAAAGATCGGTCAGACTTAGATAAGCTTATTTTAGATTACTATTTAGATAATTTAGATAAGATATATTATGTTTATTTATGTTTTGTTTATATTATGTATATTTGTTCTGTTTGTATTATGTTTATAATATTATGTACTACTTACTTTGTTTCTGAAAAACACAGGGAAGTTCGTTAATGGGGGCCCGAAAAAAAATATATCCTTAAAAATACTCGAAATTATCAGATTAAGATAAGGTAAGTTAAGTACATGCAAAAGAGTGTATATTTCAAAAATCTGACGATTTGGGCGTTGCGTAAGGAAATGGGTGAGTCAAAAATTTCACAAAAAAAGCGAATATTTCGCGAAATGAACGTCAGTCCGAAAGAGTAAAAATATGTCTTCAATATTTTTCAAAAATCTATCGAATGGTACTAAACATGAGCCCCCACGGAGAGAAGGGGGGGGGGGTAAATTTAAAAATTTAAATACAAACTCCGCGATATTTCGCAAAATGAACATCAGGTCGAAAAACTGCAAAATACACTTTCAAAATGTTTTTGAAAAATTTGTCGAATGGTACCAATCACGACCCACCACGGTGGCCAGGTGGGGGGTTACTTTAAAATCTTAAATGGGATCCCCAAATTTTTATTGCAAATTTAGATTCTCTACGTGAAAATAAGCAACTTTTATTCGAGACATTTTTTCGAATTATGGGTAGATGGCGCTATAATCGGAAACAACGATTTTTGGAAATGAAAAATTAAATTAAAATAATTACACTTTTATAAAAAAGAAATCTTTTATAATAAAACGTTTTTATTATTTGAGCCGCTGAGATCAAAAGTGGTGTAAGTCAAAACATCGATTTCTCAGCAAATTAATGTTTTGGTGGAAAATGTGTACACACGGGGGTTTTATGGAGTTTGTTTTTTGTTTGGACAAAGGAATATGTCATATTCATTTGTCTGAACAAGAAACAAATTCCATAGAAACCTTCATGTGTACGGAGTTTCTAATAAAGTCCTGGTTTGCTGAGATCTTGATTTTTTTCCTTACACCACTTTTGTTCTCAGCGGCTCATTTAGAGATAAGAATATAAAATAATTTGATGATATAAAATGCTTAAAATTCTAGAATAAAAAAGTACTTTTTATAATACGACGGTTGCTTAAAATGGTAATAATTAACTTGTTAAATATGAATTTTAAGTATATCAACTTTAATTATTTATTAAAAAAATTAAAAAAAAAGTACGCTACAGCCGTGGATTGGCAACGTTGCGCTGAGTGTGTAAATATTAATTGTATTTTGCTCCTGCATTAAACCCGTTTTTCGCGAAATGCAGAGTAAATCAATTACAGCAAACGATAAAGTGTGAAGTTAAGTGAGTAATCTTCGCGCTGAACGAAAAATAATAAACTAAATATTGAAATTGTGCTCCAAATTGGCAAAAATCAAAGGTAAGCGTAACACATAAACAAATAAAACGTCATCGATATTACGATATCCGAAGTGGATTCTTTTTTGATTGGAACGCGGTGTTGCCAAGTCGACAGGGAAGTCCTGTAAGTAGGGAGGAGCGAAATAGTATATATTGCTCAATATAATTTTATCAAAAAAAAAAAAAGAAAAAAAGAAAAAGTAAGACGCTACACTGAGAAAGGTTAAGTTTCCGCGGAGATAGTCCGAACGAGACCTTTATCGCAGTAAAATGAACCAGTTGAAATGAGCAGAGAAGATAAAAAATACGAAGAGCTATTATTTCGAACAGAAAGTGACGGTACCACGACAGACGAAAACGACAAGAAAAGAAAAGAGGAAGAATTGGAACGGGCTTTTAACAAAAGTCGAAAAATAAGCAGATCTCCCTCCTACAGAAAGGAGAAAATGGAGGAGAATATACAAAAAATTATGGAAATGATGGCAGGAGTAAGTCTAAAAATCGAGGAACAATCAAGAGAACTTAGCGAGATGCGTAGAGAGCAGAAAGAATATAGAGATGAAATAAGAGAGCTACGCCAGGAGAATGTAACATTAAGAGAAGAAAACACGAAACTAAAACAGGCAGTTTATCAAATAGAAGAACGGCTTGAAAGTTTAGAAAATCAAAAAAGGCGGAAAAATATAATTATACAGGGATTGAACATAGATACAAATGGGCCAGATATCCTAAAACATGCAATGAAAAATTTTATGCAGACAGAATTAAAAGTAGATGTACAAATAGAGAAGGCTCTGAAGTTAGGAGAAAAAGTTTGTCTGGTTGAGCTTGAAAAGGAAGAAGATAAAAGAAAAATCATGCGAAACAAAACCAAATTGAGAAATCGAGAAGAAGGTCTAGTTTATATCAACGATGACCTATCAAAGAACGACAGAATTGTACAGAAACATGTCAGACAAAAAGCGCAAGAACTAAGAAAGGAAGGGAGAAAAGTGAAAGTAGGGTATAAGAAAATATATGCCGATCATGAAATATGGCGCTGGGATGGAATGACCCAAACGTTGGTGGTAGAGACCAAAGCAAAAAACTAAGCAATAGCAATGAAAGGAAACAAATGACGACGAAAAATGCAAAGAATAGGATTACGAACTATGGAAATAAAACAAATCAAGACAGCAATAAAAAAGAAAAGCCGAAAAATGACAAGATACAGTTTGCAACAGGGATAAATAAGAAGGAAACGATGCAGGCAATGGACAAGGCAATAAGTAAAGATAACAAAAAGAAAACTAAAGTCAACTTGGGTACAAGGAATGTAAGAGGCACATACGAAACAGAAAAACTCAAAGAATTAATTAGAGAAATTAAAAGATATAATGTAGAAATTACAGCTTTACAAGAGACAAAACAATTGGAAACAGAAATAGTAGAAATAGAAGACGTGGTATTTTTTAAAAGCGGGGGAGAAACCAGAAGGTTAGGAACAGGTTTTATAATACAGCGAAAATGGAAGGAAAGGGTAATGGCATTCCAACCAATATCAGATAGACTATGCACAATAAGATTAAAAGGGGACAAACGAAACATAAGTATAATAAATGTACACGCACCGATTGAAGATGCCACAGAAGAAGAAAAAGACGAATTCTACGAGCAATTGGAAAGAGAATATGATAAATTACCAGGGTTTGACATCAAAATAATAATGGGAGACTGCAACGCCAAAGTAGGAAGAGAGAATATATACGAACACATACTAGGGAAATATAGTAAGCATGAGGTGTCGAACGATAATGGCCAAAGAATAATAGGCTTTGCAACAGAAAGGCAAATGGTGATACGAAGCACACAATTACGCCGAAAAGATATATATATAAAGGAACGTGGATTTCCCCTGATAAGAAGACAGTAAATCAGATAGACCATATTTTAATAGAGAAGAAGCATGCAAACAATGTAATAAATGTAAAGAGCATGAGAGGAGCGGACTGTAACTCTGACCACTACCTGGTGAGAGCAGAATATAAAATCGAGCATAACATAAAGCGAAACAATAAAACAACAGAAAAAATTGGAAAACAATTTAACATAGGACTACTAAAAGATAACAACACACAGAAGAAGTATGAACAGGGAATAATCAACAGACTAATCAGGGAACAAGAAACGTCAAGCCCAGACAAACAATGGCAAAATATCAAAGAAGCAATCTTGGACACAAGTAAAGCAATACTAGCGAAAACCAAAAGAAAACACAAAACAAAAGATTGGTATGATGAAGAATGTCAAGAAATAGCAGAATCAATAAGAAAAGTAAGACTCAAGAATCTCACAAATGACGAAGAAAGCACTAGAGAAGAATACAGAGAATTGAGAAAAATCATGAAAAGAAAATGTAGAAGCAAAAAGAGAAAATACAACGAGAACAAACTGAAAGAAATAGAAGAAAAATTTCAAAAAAAAGAAATAAGATCATTCTACCAGGAAGCAAAAAAAATGGAAAGAGGATATCAAAAAAACAACCCATATATGAGAGATGATAAAGGGATGTTGCTAAATGAGCCTGAAAAAATAATGGAAAACTGGCAAAACTATTTCACAGAACTGCTAAATAAGAGCGAAGTACAAAAGGAAACAAACCATGAAATTGAAGATGATCAGATAGCAATATAAATACCCACAGAACAAGAAATAAAGAACGAAATAAAGAGCTTGAAAAATAACAAAAGCTCAGGAATAACAGAAATATCGGCCGAAATGATAAAATCAGGAGGGAAAACACTACAGAAAGAGATATATGATCTGATAAAAAGAATATGGGAAGTAGAAAAAATGCCAGAAGAGTGGACCATAGCAAGAATATGCCCTATACATAAAAAAGGTGATAGAATGCTATGCGAAAACTACAGAGGCATCGCACTATTAGAAATAGTTTACAAAATCTTGGCACAAAGTATAAGTAAAAGGCTAAGTCATTATTCGGAAAAAATACTGGGGGAATACCAGGCAGGTTTTAGAAACAACAGATCAACGACTGACCAAATATTTGCCTTAAAAGAAATACAGACTACCTGTTACGAACATAAAACAGTACTATATGCTTTGTTCATAGACTTTAAGCAGGCTTACGACACAGTAAATAGACAGCAGATGTACGAACTGATGAAAGAATTGGGGATACCAAGTAAAATTGTCAAGATGATAAAGATGACGATGGAAAACACAACAAACGAAATAGCTTGGAAAGGGTATACATCCAAAAAGTTTGAAACCAAGGAAGGATTACGACAAGGAGACCCACTATCAACAATGGCATTCAATCTAACATTGGAAGGAATAATCAGGAAAAGCAGAATAAACATGCAAGAAACGATATTTAAAAACGGCCACCAATGCATAGCATTTGCAGATGATCTGACGCTATTAGCAACAAGCAAAAAAGAACTACAAAAGTTAATGAAAAACATAATAACAGAAGCCAAAAAATTCGGACTTAAAATAAATGAAGAAAAGACAAAGTATATGATAATGGGAGAGATCCAAAAAGAAAAAGAGAATAACATCATAGTACAAATAGATGGAGAAAAAACATACTCGTTTAAAAGAGCCAAAGAAATTATTTACCTGGGAGCCAAAATAGATGAAAATGGTCATGAAGAAGGAGAGATAAAGGCAAGAATAGCTAAAGGAAATAAAAAATATGGAGCATTACGCACATTATTGAAATCCAAATACGTATCAAGAAAAACAAAAATAAGAATTTATAAGACTGTTATCAGACCTACAGTAACATACGCAAGCGAAACATGGGTGCTCAAAAAGTCAGAAACAGACCTGTTAGAAAGATGGGAGAGAAAAATGCAAAGAGCAATATATGGAGGTGTGAAAATGGAAGGTCAGTGGAGAAGAAGAACCAATAAAGAATTGGAAGAACTATATCAAGAGCCAACGATTACGACGACGATCAAAGCACAGAGAATACGATACTTGGGGCACATAGAGAGAATGGGAAGTAAACGAATGCCAAAAATGGTACTTTCACGAAGACCAATACAAAAGAGGAGGAAAGGCAGGCCAAGGAAAAGATGGAAGGACAGTGTATATGAAGACTTGAAGAAAAGTAACATTGAGAGATGGAAAGAACTAGCATTGGACAGAAGGAGATGGAGAGAGGTTGTGAAGGAGTGTATAAAAAGACTGAAGTGTATTTAAATAAAATTTATAAGTTATGTAAGTTATATTAAGTTATTTACTATATTATTTATGTAATCAGAAATGTAAACATTTTAGCCCTAGGACTACAAGGCCTGTTGCGCTTAATAAATAAATAACGCTACAGCCGTGTTCGAACTAGGGAACTCTCGATCTGCAGTCTAATGCCACTGATCCACCATCAATTTGTAGATATCGATTTATTAATGTACTTTAAAATGTCATTGCATTAGTCACATTTTTAAAATAGTTTGAAATAAAAAAAGGATTTATCCATACAGGGTGATTGATTAGTGGGGTAAAGATCCGTAGATCCGTTATAGTAATAGATAGCAATAAAAGTTAATATCAAAAATTGTAGCCAACTTTGATTACAGATTGGTAATCAGTAATCGTAAATTGTCAGTTTTAGACAATTCAGTCATAGCTTACCTAAAATTTGGATAGATTTAGACCAGTAATTAATAATTTGCTCTAAAAAATGAAAACATCTCGAAAAACTAATAAATTTAGACATAGAGAATGTTATATAAAAATTAAAGTACGGTAATGGTACTTTTCGATAGTGATATAAAATACAGGATGTTTCATTTGAAATTAATGAGAAAATAATGTACTTGCGTTTGGACTCACCCTGTATTCAATATAAAGAAAATTAGCAATATCGATCATTTATGAAAATTTTAACAATAAATAAAAAAATATGGCATCAATAAACTATTGCCGTTCTTCTTCTTTTTATTTATACAGGGAGTTAAACTTGTTACGATGTTCATATAAAATTGGTTATAACTTTGTAAATACCCTGTATAAAATACAATACCTTTATATTTTTGTAATGGAGAAGTTAAGAACATTTCTAATATAAAATAAAATATAGGGTGTTCCATAAAAAAAACAAAACTTTGATTTGCCACTATGTTATCGAACACCCTGTAACATTCTAACCAATTTTGTAATGTGACGTTCAAAGTTGGCTACAATTTTTGTTATTCACTTTTATCGCTATCCGTTACTATAACGGATCTACGGAGCTTTACCCCATTAATCAACCACCCTGGATAATATCAGTTAAATATTGCATTGTTAGCTAGTTGTGAGCTATTCTGAAAATTTCAGGTACCTAGATAGCCTAGAACTGTTTTTAAAATGGATTAGAAAATTTGCGGAGACCGTGATAACAACCAAGCCAAGTATATAAAAACGTTTTAAAATGGCAAGCGCCCGCTATAATGAAAAATTTTACTTAACTTTTTTTGATTTTAGGACCTAATAATCATAACCCAATAGGTCCCCATAACGCTCGAGTGACTGCAAATTTAGCATACTTTGCTCCCCTATTATTAGAAATATGATTCAAAATTATGTAAAACCGAAGGTTTTTTTTTATTTTCTAAAAGTCACACAATAAAATTCACTAAGCAGTCATTTTTCCGTGTATTATTTCATAACATCATAAAAACCACCACATCTGCACTTAAATCGCCTAAATTGATTCCAGAACACGGTCTTAAAATTCTAGAACATTGATATAATATCTAAAGGAGCGACGCCTCCCGTACCTTGCCGAAATAAATTTCGTATTGCCGCCTCCGACCGACGCATCGCCGCACCGAGAAAATTCGTCGCCGCCATGTGACACGAGGTAGTCTGTTAGTGCAACCACAGTATATAGAGGTTCCACAGTAAAATCACTCTTCTGTCGGCGCTTTGATCTCAAGAAGTAATACCGGCAGTACGCAATTGGTAATTCACCAGTGGTGGATGCGGGTTTTCCCTGTTAAAAGCCGTACGTTTCTATGCGAATAGCAATGCGAGAGTGGGACAAAAGCGACTGCCAACATTGCGCGGTCGCCATGCGCGACTACAGATTTTACTTCCAATTTTTCGGAGAGTGGTTCTACTGTCCCTCTTTATACTGTGGTGCAACAGTGACTGCTGCTCTTTCCGGCGCTCAGAATTGTGTCTGTTTTCCAAAAGTATGTTGATGTTGATAAAGTTATGCCGGGTGGGGTTATAGTGCAAGCGATATATTATTCGACGCGCTTTATTAACAGGAGAACAAATATATACTTCAGGTTTTATATCACAGTTTTTACCAAAGGTCTATTAAAATTAAACCAAAATGACTCTAAATTAAAAAAGTAGACGTTGAAGGCACATGTAAACCCAGACATATTATTTTATTATAAATTTTTACAAACATGAATTCAAATTATTCTACTTACAAATTGTTTTCCCCCATTATACAATATTAAAATGTGAAAACCTTAAATTATTCATGTCTGTGTGTCCTTCAATAAACACAACTTCTTTGTTATTAGATTAAATGGAATGAGGTGTTGAACGAGAGCTTATAACTCAAAGTTGGTAATAGAGGTGAGAAATTTGACCTCGTTCTTCCGGTTTCAGAGTTGCAACCGGAAGTGCTGTTTTAAAGTCGCCGAGATAGTACAATCGATATATTATTTTAAGCATCATAGCCAGATAAGAACAAATATAGACTTCCGGATTTTATATCTCTTCCGGTTGAACAGTTGTAACCGATAGTACCACATTAAAGTCCCGAAAATATGCATTTTATATATCAATCGAGGCACTTATAATAAGGAGCTTGAATATTTAGTTCAGGTTTTGATTTCATGTCCGGTTAAAAAGATATGACCGGAAGTCTGGCAAAATGACTCAAAGTTAATGAAATCGTAGATGAAGAGAAGCAAAGTTCCCGAAGAGTTAAAATATTGACTTCCGGTCACGTTGGATGAAAACCTAGGACTTACCAATTCCAATTGCTTGTTTTTTAAACTTGTTTCTTTTTAACCAGACCAGCATTCTGGCTTGGGACTGGTCCTGTTACTATTAAGTTACTCGATAGTTTACTTTTTCTGAATTTTATTTTTGTTAAAACTTAATGGCTAGTAGGTTTTTATTTGTTTATTTAAAATTGAATGCAGTTTTCTAAAAAGTTACTAGACACAACAAAAAAAACTAAAAAATAGGACTTGACATTTACAGTGGAATCTCGATAAAATACGGTATACTTACAGATAAACTATGTTAGAATTGAAATAACATAAAATATATATAAATACGCACAGTACCTACACATCTAAATTACTAAAAACACGCAAACACAAACGTAAGCAAACGGAAGCGAACAATACAAGACTGTACTACATACAATACAGTCACCACAATCGGAACGATGTTATGTTATTTAAGAACAGTGAAAACTGAAGACCATTGTTTAAAAAAGAATTTTTTTAATAGTCTTTTAGTCTTTTTTAAACAATGCTAAGACAGTTTGAAATAAATATGTAAAGGAATACTACAGACAGGTGCCTGTTGTTTCTGCCGGCGTGTGCCGTGATTCATTTTTACTATCGTATAATTCAAATTACACAAATACAAATTATATCTCAAATATTATATTACATACATTTTTATTGTTGAAACGTTTATCTGATAATTAACTATTTTGATGGGGAATAAGCCACAATTAAATTGAAAAATAATTTTATTAACGTTTCGACGCCCAAATCGGGTGTCGTTGTCAAAATACAAATGTACTGAAAATCAAAATGTTTATCTAATGAAAATCGGTCCGGGTTAGCCGGACTTCCGTGTTATCGGGGCGACTTATCGGAGTTCCACTGTACATGGAAATATGATTCAAAATTATACAAAACCAAAGGTATTTTTTATTTTCTAAAAGTCGCACTCAATAAAATTCACTAATCAGTCATTTTTCTGTGCCCTATTTTATAACATCATAAAAACCACTACATCTGCACTTAAATCGCCTAAATTGATTCCCGAACACGGTCTTACAACTCTAGAACATTGATAAAATCCCTACAGGAGCGACGGCGACGACTCCCGTACCTTGCCGAAATAAATTTCGTATTGCCGCCTCCGACCGACGCATCGCCGCACCGCGAAAATTCTTCGCCGCCATGTGACACGAGGTAGTCTGTTAGTGCAACAGTGACTGCAGCTCTTTCCGGCGCTCTGAGTTGTGTCTGTTTTCCAAAAGTATGTTGATGTTGTCGAAGGTATGCCGGGTGGTGATTTTGTTTGAATTGAACGACGTGATTGTTTTTATTTCTGCAGGGTTTTTGATTTATGGATTGAGTTCTCGGCGGAATGCTTTCATGAGGTTGAGTTTTAAATTATTTTTGACGGAAATGATACCGAATATTGTAGATCAAAAACAGATATCAAACACATAAAAAAAGTTAAAATGATTAAAAAATAACTCAAAAATTTTAATAGAAATCTAAAGACTGGCAATTATTACATTGTAAGCTTTCATAGAGTAGGAAAAATGAAAGAATACCCATAAACGAACATATAAAACACGCTGTATTTTATTGTCACCGTGTCATACAAAAAATTGGCCAGCGCAAGTAGGTACTACATGTACTATATTATTATTAATTAATTATTATTACATGTACTTGCGCTGGCCAATTTTCTTTGTGACACGGTGACAGGAAAGTACAGCGTGTTTTATATGTTCGTTCATGGGTATTCTTTCATTTTTCCGACTGTAAATGTTTTATTTATTAGTTCAGGGAAGTAAGATTTTCTCAGAAAGTCTGAGGGCTCTAAATAATCCAGATATAGTCGGTTCGCTAAACTCAGAAACAACTGGCTGGTGATTTTAGTACGTAATTTTTTTGTTTTTGACCAACTTTGACAAAAATTGGCAAAATTACTAACTATTTAGTAATTATTAACTATTTAATAATTATTTTTTGAAAATTTTACCAAATTAGCAAAATTTCTTACTAAAATTACTAGCCAGTTGTGTCTGAGTTCAGCGAACCGGCTATATCTGACAAATTTTTTAGTTATCCCAGACCTATAGAGAGAAAACCTACCTGTCTCCTACCAAAAGTTCGGAGTCGTTATTTAGGCATTAATGATTTAGTGCTAAAACGCAATTTTTTCGATTTTTTGCTCCTTATTGAAAACCTAAATAACTGATTACAAAATAAAATTACAAAATTTGGTTTTTAGCAGCATCGAAAAAGCTTTAAAATGCGATTTTTGAAAGTTTACAGTCAATTTGTTGCTTCACAAACTGCAAAATAAGGCAGAACCATTATTTTCTTAATAACTGTTATCAAAACTAATCTATAACTTTGCTATTTCACACGAAGTTGGGTGTATTAAAAAAAGATAATTATTTATTATAGTGGAAAATTCTAATGCAAAATTATAGGCCTGGATCTCGCGTACCAAAAAAAAGTTTTAGCAAGCTGAAAATTTGTTAATAGCTTAACGGTGTCTAGTCGGACAAACTTTGATATACGGAAACACTGAAATAGGGGAAGGTTTAATTGTGGAACAGGTTACAGGTTTCAAACGTCAGACTACGAAAACGTTCCATTATTTTGTCGGGCAGAACTTCCAATTGATTTGTTACCCTTTCATTAAACTCTCATACAAAAATCAGACTGCTATTTACCACCAACAAAATTCCTGTCATTTGACATGTTCTACATGTCGGACTTATTAAATTGCCCAACATATCTGTCAGACAAACGTTTTTTCATATATTATACAAGGTGTCCCAAAAGTAGCGGAACGGTCGAATATTTCGCGAAATGAACATCAGATTGAAAAACTGAAAAATACGTGTGCAATAATTTTCAAAAATCTATCGAATGACTTAAATACGTCCCCCACTCCACCCCCTGGAGGTGGGGGGGGGGTAACTTTAAAATATTAAATAGAAACCCCAGTTTTTATCACAGATTTAGATTTGTCACGTAAAAGTAAGTAAATTTTATTCGAGACATTTTTTCGAATTATGGACAAATGGCGCTATAATCGGAAATAACGATATATCGTAATACCATAGGTATATTACAGAAATGGTCTTATATCTCGAGAACTACACTTCCAAATGAAAAATCAACAAATACGTGTTTATTATTTTTTAAAAAGCTATCGAATACCATCAAAAGTGACTTTCCACCCCACCCCCTGGAAGTGAGGTGAGGGGTAACTTTAAAATCTTAAATAGGGACCCCAATTTTTTATTGCAGATGCGGATTCCTCATGAAAAACTAAGTAATATTTATTCGAAACATTTTTTAGAATTGTTGATAGATGGCTCCATTATCGGAAAAATACGAATTATTAGCGCCATCTATCAACAATTCTAAAAAATGTTTTGAATAATAAATGTTACTTATTCTTTTATGAGAAATCCAAAACTGCAATATAAATCCTATTTAAGATTTTATAATTGCCCCACCTAACCTCCAGGGGGTGGGGTGGAAAGTCATTTTTGGTGTTAATTGATAGCTTTTTGAAAAATGATAAACACGTATTTTTTGGTTTTTCATTTGGAAGTGTCTCTCTCGAGGTATTAGACCGTTTCTATAATATACCTACCTAATATACCTAAGGAATATTTTAAAATTATAAACAATTTTTTGGCTTATAAACAAATAGAATATCTCGAGAAATAGTTAATTAAATTAAATCATGAAAACAATATTGGAAAAAAAGCGGCAGGGCGCTTGTTTTAAAAGAAAAAACGTTTAATGGTGATGAGTGCTTCCTGAGATACAACCGGTCAAAGTTGACCGTCATTTACGGCAAAGATATAAACAATAGCATCATAATTTTCGAACCATCACCATTTTAGTTTTATCCTCTTTCTCCACACCAATTTTCGCATCTTTAAACTACTCATAACATATATTATTATAATAAAACCTATCAATATTACGAGTGAAAATTTCCCAAAATAGCAAAATTTCAATAAAAAATTAGGTTGGAAAAAATGTAATCTCAAAGTTCAAAATCGGTATACGTTAAAAAAACGCATTTGCTCGGCTTCCCATGGAGCAATTTTCTTCATTATTTTTTTGTTCACAAATAACTCGAGTAGAGCCATCTAAATAACGCATTATTAAATGTCAAACTTGCTTTTGTTTTGTTACAGTATATTAATTTATTTATAAGAAAAGAAAACTACGTATTTTTCCAGTTGTAGACTTTTTTTAGGTAAACTTACTACAAGTGTACCTTTTACCGTTAAAAACACAAATATTCTCATTTGAAAGCTGTATAATTATTTAAACAATCTTTATTTAAACAAATTAAAAATGTTTGTTATGATCAATAAATTAATTTATTATAACAAAACAAAGGGTTTGGCATTTAATAATGCGTTAGTTATATGGAACTAAAGTTGTAATGAGTGGATCTGAGGAACCTGATCTCGGGAAGTTCTCATGCGTTCTCAGGAACTCAGAAACCTCTTACAATTAAACGTTTTTTCTTTTAGAAGAAGCATTCTGTCGCTTTTCTTCCAATACCGTTTTCATGATTTAATTTAATTTAATATTTCCCGAGCTATTCTATTTGTTTATAAGCCAAAAAATTGTTTATAATTTTAAAATATTTCTGAGGCCGCCTAAATAGTTCAATTTCAATTCTGTAAAGCACATTAGATAGGTACAGTATCTTTTTATACAAAAATCGTAGCTATCCTTATGTATCGTATTTATTGTGGGTATTATAGCGCCGGCAATTTTTAATTAACAATTAAGTTGTTGCTAAACTGTTTCTGTAATTATAATCTATACGAAAAGAGCTTTTATATTGCCAAGTTATTTAAATATTGATAGACAATTACTTATCTAAAATTTTAGTTGAAAATTAAAGATTTTGTTAAAAAAACTTGCATTTTCCGGGGAAAATTTTCGTCGAAGTAAATCGTGAAAATCACTTCCCTATGGAGAATTTAATTACGCTAAATTTTTATTTGGGTCTTTTTGGTATAAAGTTAAAATCTTTGGAGCTATATAGCAAAAATTGAAAAAAACACGGTTTTCGGGCACCATTTTGTTCATAAAAAAAGTAGCACACTATCTGCGGATTTTGCGTACCTATATTATTAATATATACAATCATAAGATTCGATTTCAGCAATAAAATTGCTGGTTAATAACTTTTCTCAAAAATGGCCTATTCACATTCACCGATAATCTGCCCAGACTAATGATGACATTAATATAATTACTTAAAATGATTGCAGTTATTAATGAGTTTTTGAAGGGTGCTAAATCTCAGCTAGATCATTGCTAGATCAACCAAATATTTTGTAAGGTTTTTATTTTTTTTTATTTTAAACAACACCAAGGCGGTGCCTTGGTTATTTACAAATAGTCACAAAATATTAGACTAACGAGCAAATTTTTTTAATGACAATCTTAAGACTAAAAACTAATGTTTGTTGCCAATACTCAATGGTATTCCTCAATTTTTTTAACCAGCTTAAACCTAGCTGTTACCACGCACATGCCTCTATACTAACATTTACTATTTACACTAACTCGAAAGGTTTGGTTCTCTTGAGTCTTCTCACCATTCCATGCTGATCCAGGAGTTGAACAGCTTCTACGTTTGCATGGTTATGAAGTCTGTTTTCATGCTTCTTTGCGAATCTTTTAATTACATCTGCAACCATTTCCACACCTAGGTCTCTATATGGGTCGCTACTTCTTATGTACCAGGGAGCATTTACAATGTTTCTTAGTACTTTATTTGAAAATTTTGGATCATATTGATGTTACTCGCACTGGCACATCCCCAGAGCTGAATGCCATATTATGTCCATACCGGCTTCAGTACTTGTTTATATATCATGAGCTTATTATGTACTGACAGTTCTGAATTTCTTTCGAGGAGCCAGTACAATTTTCTATATTTGATGTTCAATTCTATTTTTTTCTTTTTGATGTGTTATTTCCATCTCAGTCTCATATCTAGGTTCACACCCAAAAATTTTGTTGTATGTATTGGCATATGGTATAGTAGTGCCATTTAGTACTATTGGTCTTTTATCTATTTTTTTGTTGGTGAAATCTACATGTACTGATTTAGTCTCATTGAGTTTGATACGCTATTTCTTGGTCCATGCATTAACCTCATTGAGTGTCTCTTGCAATTTTACTTTTGCTTCCATTTCATCATCATCAACTGCTAATATATATGTATCACCAGCAAACGTAGCAGTGGTGGTTGTATCTAATACTGGTATATCGTAGGTGTACAGCAGATAAAGTAATGGACCTAAAACATTACCTTGAGTTACTCCAAGTTTGTAAGGTATTCACTTTTTTTATCCTAGAGAGTGAATATTTAAAAAACCTTGCCCAAACAGTGACTCTAGAGTTATTTAGCACATCGCAATCGATTATTAAAGGCTTCAATTTTAAGATATATTAAAAACATTCAACACTTCATCAAAATTGTTATAAAGAAACCGCTTGAAAAAGACTGACTTACTTTTTAGCTTTTTAGCACATTTATAATAGGATTAATATTTTTAATTTTTACGTCGCGTCGGTAGGTAAGCAGGCTAACTCAAAAGATCGTGAAAAAAGGGAATCTTTATAAAAATATTGTGTTCGTTATTTCTGGTTATGTATATTTGTCATATCACTAAATGATGCTCTGATCCACAGGTGGCTTCTACAGACTGTTTACTTTTAAATTAGATAAGCTATAAATGGCAACATCGTCGAGTATGAATCGACCGTCGTACAGCCATCGCGTATGAACAAGATGGTCCCCGCTTCCCACCAAGACGATGACAGTGTACATTTTTAAATCGCGTCGATTCATTCAGTCATTCTTCAATGACGGCAATGGAGCCGATTTTAGATTCTTTCAGTTGGACATATCCAACCCAAAATTAAACAGTCTGTATTATACTCTCGTGTCATCGTCCTTTTATCATTAACTACTCTTGTCTAAGAATTACATAGCCTATTCTGTATTTTTGACTAAATCTTTTTTACTAAAGAAACCATTACTTATTCTTTGCGTATTATACTAGTCACATTATTCCCATTAAATAAATAAATTATAAAAATGTTTAGTTTTCTAAATATAGTTTGAATAATAAACCTCTAGTGGTGATTTCAGTCAGACAATTCTAAAACTGGATAGTTTAATACTTTTAATGGATTATCATAATCTTCGTGCTACGGCCCTTAGAGGACCTCGACTTTCTCAAGCTGTCTACGCCATTCTGTTCTGTCCCTTGCTTGCATTTTCCAGTTGTCGACTCCGATCTTCGCGGCATCTTGTGTTACCCCGTCCATCCACCTCAGCTTTGGTCTTCCCCGTCTTCTCATTCCCACGGGCTGCGCTGTTAGAATCTTTTTTATCATGTTCGATTCAGGAGCCCGGGCTACATGTCCTGCCCACTGCAGGAGGTTTCGCTTAATATCTTTTCCACCAAACGTATACGTGTGGATATTCTGCAGTTCAAAGTTATATCTACGCCTCCATATTCTGTTCTCCTATACCGCTTTGAATATATTGCGTAGCACCTTTCTTTCAAAAATCGATAGAGCGGATTCATCTATTTTAAGTAGCGTCCATCCCTCTGATCCATATGTGAGAACAGGGACTATCAAAGTTCTATACAGCCTTATACGAGTTTTTTGAGACACACGTTTGTTAGCTAAGTACTTTGATAGACCATGGTAACATCTGTTTGCAATTATTATTCGCCTTTTTATTTCCCATGATGTGATTATTGGGGTTAACCGATGTCCCTAGATATATGAGCTCTTTGACCGCTTCGAAGTTTTGGTCATTAATGATTAGTTCTGCGTCAACATTTCCAGCTCTTGTGTTTGTGTTAGTCGCCATGAATTTGGTTTTATTTTGATTTATATGTAACCCCATTTGTTCTGCTGCTGCTACTAGCTCGGCTAGGATTTCCGTAGTTCTCGCCCTAGTTCTTGTTATAATGTCCACGTCATCTGCATATGCTAAAAATTGGATTGATCTATTAAATATTTTCCCCTGCTATCTAAATTAGCGTTTTGTACGACTTTTTCTAAGGCTACATTAAAAAGCTGACACGCCAGTGCATCTCCCTGCCTTAACCCCCCATGTATTTCAAATGGGGTTGACGAGTCGTTATGAATTTTTACTGCTGATAGCATTTTCGCCATTGTCATTTTATCATACATTTTAATGGATTATAATTAATTGAAAATTATAAAATTTTGTAAGTCCTTTTTTTAATTTCTTCTCGATTTGTAAAATAAAACTTATATGGTACAGTTTTGCAAATTATGTCATAAAAAGTTGAGAATATTACAAGAAAGGCCCTGTAGACCCTAGAGGACTAAAAAATAGACGAAGGCTACTTTTCTTTTTTAAGGTACAATAACATACTAAAGTTTGGTAAAAACACGCGCACCCGCCCCCACCCCTCACTCCGAAAAGTATAAAAATATATAACTGGATTGGAAATCCTTTGTAAATATCGACCGTGCAAAAAGTATTGTGTTGTAGGTAAACCCTATGGAGTAGTGTTGAAATATCTGGATTGCGGTCTGTGGCTTAAATTTGAACTAAATTTATTTCTGTTAAATTCAATATTTTGTTGAATATTTATTTTTTCAACATAGGAACAAACTACAAAATTAACTAACAATTAGAGACAAACATAATATTACAAGAATATAATTTAGACCCGATAGGTATTACAGCATTTCGTAAGTCATATTATTTTAATATTCTGTTTGTATCCAATTATTAGTAAATTTTGTAGTTTGTTCCTGCTGAGGATAAAAATTTTTTTCAGTAGTAATTGCACAAGAGCTCTAAAATTATATATTAATTTTAGAGATCGAGTGCAATTTGTTGCGATTATTTCATCAATAAAACGGTTCAAAACCAAAATTTTATTGTAATTTATTTATGTAAGTACAAATTAGTACAATTAAACACACAGTTGATATAAATAGTTGACGGTTGAAAGTCATCACTTTTATAATTTTTAAAATATTAATTGTCATTAATGTCACTGAGTGTATTTTTTCATAACAACGAAGGGCATCTGACGTAATATACTTGGCGACGGGAAATTATAAAAAATTATCGGGTATAATATCACAAGAGAGTGAGAATAAATTGAAAATAATGCGACAGTTTTTCGAAAATTTGTTGTCTGGCAATAGACACAAGAGCCCGCAGGGCTCGAGTGGCTATTGCCCAATGACAACAAATTTGAGTAAAAATGAAGCATTATTTTCTTATTTATTCTGACTGTCGTGTGATATTCGTAAGATTATTTTTTAATACGTATATTATGGATATTTTCTTAAATGTGACAGTTGTCAAAACTAGGAAACTGGTTGCCATTAAACAGAAACAATCTACTTAAAAAAATTCTATCGGTAATTTTCTATAGTAGATAATTAAACGATTATTAGGCCGATGGTCACATATGCATCACTCGTATGGTGGCCAAAAACACAACAAACAACAGCTAATGCCAAGCTGCAAAAAGTGCAGCGGCTAGCTTGTCTGGGAATCACAGGGGCAATGTCAACATGCCCCACGGCAGCCTTAGAGGCGATGCTGAACCTTCCTCCCCTGCAGTTCTGCATAAGAAGGGAGGCAGTAGCCACCGCCTTAAAGCTGCGACAGACACAAATAATGAAACCTGGCGATCTACAGGGCCATCTTAAAATCCTGGAAGAAATTCCTTTGAATTCTAAGGATAAGCCGACAGACGTCATGCCAGTCAAATTCGATTTTGAAACACCATTTGAAGTGGTCATAAAAAACCACCAAATGAATGAAACAGTTGAACCGAAACTGGAGGAACGTTCACTCGCATGGTATACGGATGGATCTAAGATAGATGAAAGGGCAGGAGTGGGAGTTACTGGGCCGAATTTCAGCCTATCCAAATCTCTTGGAAACGCCCCAACTATCTTTCAGGCAGAAATACATGCCATACAGATTAGTGCCCAAGAATGTCTCAACCGAGACACTCGTAGGGCAAAAGTCTTCATTTTATCAGACAGCCAAGCTGCCTTAAAGGCTCTAAAGTCATTTACTTGTGAGTCAAAGTTGGTTTGGGAATGTAAACAATCCCTTAAGAAGCTGGCGGAACGCAACAAAGTAACTTTGATGTGGGTGCCAGGTCACAAGGGAATTGCAGGAAATGAGGAAGCTGATAGCCTCGCAAAAGAAGGGGCCAACACCCCATTCCAATGTCCAGAACCCTTCTGTGGACTACCAAAAAGCCACATCAGAGAGGAACTCCGGACCTGGGAACTCAATCAACTAAAATATACTGGTCCAACACACCAGGACAAAGGCAAGCAAAAAGGCTCATAAAGGTGTCGCCTAGTGCAACACACCGCCTTCTCGAAATGAGTAAAAAAGATATAAAAATGGTCACTGGCCTTCTCACTGGGCACTGCCCTCTGAGATATCATCTCAAAAAAATGGGCAAATCCGATAGTGAAAGAAACGGCAGAACACATCCTATGCAATTGCGTAGCGTTGTTCTGCAAATGACTAAAATTCCTAGAAGAGGTCACCCTAACGCCCTCTGACATAGGAAACAAGTCACCTAGGATGCTAATCAATTTCATCAGAAGTACTGGCATCCTAGAGTTTAACTAGATTAAGGTATGCACAAAAGATCTCTATAGGTCGAAGTGCTGAGAGGCTCCATAGCCTTAACGACCTCACGTAATCTAATCTAATCTAATAGTAGATAATTCTCAGTATAATTTTAATCTGATTGGACAGAATTAAACACGTGATCAAATATCTTACTATACCATTGGAAGTTAAAATCATTCAGAAATAATCAGTTTAATTTTTATTTCTGTAGCTTTTTATTGGTCAGAATCTCTTATGAATGAAATAATTAATAGCAATTGCACAAGAGCTCTAAAATTATCGAATTTTTCCCGAGTGGCACTTTGACAGTTTTAATTTCACGATCCGAAAGGGAGTGAAATTATATCAAAGTGTCACGAGAGCAAAAATTTGATAATAATTTTAGAGATCCAGTGAAATTTGTTGCGATTATTTCATGAATAAAACTGTTCAAAACCAAAATTTTATTGTAATTTATCTATGTAAGTACAAATTAGTACAATTAAGCACACAGTTGTTATAAATATTTGACGGTTGAAAGTCATCACTTTTATAATTTTTAAAACATTAATTGTCATCAATGTCACGGAATGTATTTTTTCGAAGCAACCAAGGGCATCTGACGTAATATACTTGACGACGGTATATTATCAAAAATTATCAGTTTAATTTTTATTTTTGTAGTTTTCTATTGGTCAGAATCTCCTATGAATGAAATAATCATCGAAATACTGAATTTAACAAATGTAGTTTAAATCTAAGTCACAGACCGCAATCCCGGTATTTTAACACTATTCCATAATGTTATACAATACATTATATAACAGACTTTTGTGTCCTCATCTTTAAAACGTCTTTTCTTTGCCATAGTAATAATAGAAATATTTTCAAATACAATTCTGCATTACGCTAAAAGTACTCTAATCGTAATATCACTTTAGTTTGCATACTCCATTGAGCACATTGTCATATTTTGTATATGTTATAGTTAAAGCCCGAATTTCAGGCGCTCCTAGGTTTGACTAGGCAATCCTCAGGTCTGACTGACGGTCTTAGTCAAAGCCCGAAATAAATTACAGTTTCGGCCTTTGACTAGTCAAACCTAGGAGAGACTAAGTTGACCAGGCAAAGGTCGAAATTTAATTTTATGAAATCGGGGTTTGACTCTTCAAACCCCGATCAGCTATTAAAATGTCGTTATTTGTTAGATTCGGTTTAATAGAACGTCATTTTTTAATTTTAATGTTTATTATTTTTATACTGTCGTAATTTAAATAAAAAAATTAGTGTTTATTCTAACATGTTGAGGCATTATGACATTTAGAGTTGCACAATACGTTAGACCTTTTACACTTACGTAATATGGAATAGCATTTATTATTGCAGTAGCATTTTATAAATCCTTGTTTTCCAAATTTAGGATCTGTTGTACTAATTTCTTTTAGAGACAGATACAGCTTAACGTCTGGAACATCTTCGAAATTAGGAAATTTCTCTTTGCCTTCTCTTATTTGATTTCTTGAAACAAGTGTATTTATTGTTCCGTATTTCGTACCAACTCTATATAAACCGTCAATTGTTTTATCTTGTATCATACCCAAAATATTTCAAGCATCTCTTTTGGCTCTATCAAAGCTGGGGATGGGTATTGTTACAGTTTTCCGATCAAAATTGGAGGACATTTTATTTCACTTAATTGTTCCATAACATTATAGGCTGGTCATGAAGACCTTCAATCGCATTTCCTTTATTTATTTTAATTTTTCTGTCAGTACTCGAACGCGTGCCAAGAAGATGCTCAGTTTTGACGGTAATAATTGACGGTTTATATAGAGTTGATACGAAATACGGAACAATAAACACATTTTTTTTCAAGAAATCAAATAAGTGAATGCAAAGAGAATTTTCCTAATTTCGAAGATGTTCCAGACGTTAAGCTGTCTCTAAGAGAAATTAGTACAAAATATTCTAAATTTTGAGGACAATGATTTATAAAATACCAATGCAATAAGAAATGCTCTTTAAAACCATGTAAGTGTATAAGGTCAAACATATTGTGCAACTCCAAATGCCATAATGATAATGCCTCAACGTGCGAGAATAAACAATAATTTTTTTATTTTAATTACGACAATATAAAAATAATAAACATTATAATTAAAAAATGACGTTTTGTTAATCTAATCTAACAAATTACGACATTTTAATAGCTGATCGGGGTTTGACTAGTCAAACCCCGATTTCATAAAATTAAATTTCGACCTTTGCCTTACCAACGTAGTCTCTCCTAGGTTTGACTAGTCAAAGGCCGAAACGGTAATTTATTTCGGGCTTTGACTAAGACCGTCAGTCAGATCTGAGGATTGCCTAGTCAAACCTAGGAGTGCCTGAAATTCGGGCTTTGACTATAACATATATATTCAATGTTTATGTTTTACAAAAACTAATAAACAAAACACTTTTTATTTCGATTGATATTTTCATTTATAATTTTTTGGCCATATGCCGTTTATCTCTATTATTTACCTTTTAAATATTTTATTATGTATTTTATATGTAACAGAGATTTTCTTGATATTTGTTTAAATGTTATTCTCATTCCCATTTGTGTTTTGAAGCAGTATTTGTTGGCATATTTGGAGAATCCAATTAAAGTTCCGTACATGCTGAAAATATTTGCGGAACATTTAAGCAAATATGAATGTTTTAATTTATTTTACACAGTTTATGAGTCGGCTGTATAAACATACGGGATTAATGAGATAAGAGACTGTTAGATCCTCAAAATTTATGGAATGGCTAGTCTGACAAAAACTTATTTCATGTTACATAAATATTTATGTTCAAAACATTATACCGTGCTCTTAAGAAAAGTGGAGAAATTCTATTATCTTAAGAGTTATTTTTGAAGTAAAGCTCGAAAAAACCAGTGTTTTACTCAAGATTTATATTGTTTTTCTTTCATTTTTTAGATTAAATTTTACCCTTAGTCTCCTTACTGTTGTCAGCAATTTATTTTAATGCGGGGAGTAAGATTTATACAAAGAATACTTTTTAACATACACCCACTCCCAAAAAAAAACTTAGACTTGTCAAGACGGCATGTTTTTCGTTAAATAAATTATTGATAAGCTGTGAGGTTAGGGCGGTAGTACTTAAGGTCCTTTTCAATGCTACGCTGCTAAGGGAGAATAGTGTCATAAAGTTATTTCTTTGTGACAGTTATGTAATTTAATATTCTATTTGGGAAATAAGCCACAATTTAAGTTGAAAAAAGATTCGTTTATTTATACAAAATTTATTGACTTATCGACTTCCACTTCGGAGGTCGTTATCGAAATATAAAATACTTATTAATTAATTAAACAAATTTTGTTGCTTAGTATAAAAATTCTTTTAATAATTTAATTTAATCTGACTCATTCATATCGGCAATTCAGACATATATTATACATTTTAAAGTAGAAGACTTTAAAATGATATTGCCAATATTTATGAGTTGAGTTCTTGGGAGGACTTATTAAAACATAATTCATTCGATTACATGAAATTAACTTTAACTTAAGAATATCCGTCACAAAAATCAGAGCATGTGATTTGTCTTTAAAAAAGACAACCACATGCAATGGTGACAGTAAAATTCTCGTGTTAGTGATTCTGTAGTAAATCACGAAGAAAAACCAGGAAAAACCTCATGACACTATCCAGACATGGAAAGTATTTGGTCTTACATTCAGTTTACTCTCAAAACTAACACAGAATTCTTATTTTATGTGAATGTTATTTTAAATTATAATAATTAATAATAATAATATATAGATATATAAATAATAATAAAAATATAAATGATGTACTATCCTCGATTTGTTATTGACTTACTAATCGTCATATTTTTTTTCTATTGACTTCCTCTTTTAATATGCGTAACCACATCCTACTGCATTCTACCGAGGAATTTGCGACACAATTGGTTTCATTTAGCATAATTAAAGCCGCTTTTTTGATTTTTCTCTTTTTACTAACTGTTTCTTTCAGGACTATACTTAAATCTTCTCAGTGAACTCTATTTTCATTGAACAGGGTTTACCCCTTTTTAAAGTTCTATGTTCATTGTCCCATGCGTGTTGACATATTTATGCCTGGTTGCACCAACAGATCTTAAGCTCCAGCTTAGCTAAGCTCTACTTATAGATAGGGCCTCCTTGAGTATCACTTATGTTGCACCATAATTTTAGATTCTTACCTTATTATCAATTTGATCTATTATTATATTATGGCGTTCTTACTGAAATATATTATAATTATATTATATTATTTCTTATGATATTCTCGACTTAAGCTTAAGATCTGTTGGTGCAACCGGGCATTAGTCCATGTTTATCCGATTTTTTTGACGGTGCGGCGCGCTCTGTTTCAAAAATCTCCTATTTTCCTCCGAAAAATATTTTTCCTAGATTCTTTGGGATATTCTAAATAAAATAAGTTTCTTGGCATTTTTCTCAAAAGTTAATAGTTTTATAGTTATAAGCGATTTAATATCCGAGAAATAATAAACGTATTTTCGGTTTTTAAATCGCTTATAACTTTAAAACTCTTAACTTTTGAGAAAAATGTCAAGAACCTCTTTTTATTTAGAATGTCACAAAGAATCTACAAAAATATTTTTCGGATGAGAATAGTAGATTTTTGGAATAGAGCGCACCGCACCGGCAAAAAAATCGGATGGACATGCATAGTTAACAATTAAAAAACAACGATATAGATTCGGGTTAGACGCGATCACTCTTCAGATTCTTGAAGCTGAATATTTAAACTTTAATTTAGGTATATGGCAATCTCAAAAAAACTAATTTGAATATAAGTTTTTAAGCCTCGAAAATGCGTATTTTCGCATTTTTTAGATTTTAAATCGCTTATAACTCGAAAACTGTCAATTTTTGAGAAAATTTACAAGATACCTTTCTTGTTTAGAATGACTCAAAAAACCTAAAAATATATATTTTAGAGCAAAAAAACGTGATCTTTTGTATTTGTTTAAAAAAAATTGTTTAAACAATTACTGCCCAAAAATTCCGCCCGGCACCCTTCATATTTGTTTAAAGGGGACATTTTTGAATAGGAAGCCATAAAGAAACCGAATCAGAAATTTTTCCAGACGGGAGCGGTCTCACCATATGGACTAATTTGAGATCTATGAAATTCTCTATTTTTGATGTAAGACTGATTTTCACTTATTCTAACGTTTAATGGCCTCGATGTTTCACCTAAATAAAATTGTTCTTATTTACAAGGTATTTTATAAATACAAATAGGTATTTGGTGTTTGTTGTTGAAGTTATACTTCTTTACCGGCGATACAGGGTGATTTTTTTATATGTTAAAACCTATCAGCCCGGCGCATGCGCATTATAACTTTGTTCTGATTGGATGTTCAAATGACATGTCAAAAATTATCCGATATGGCAGCTGTGGTTTGGAGGTAAAGTTAAAGGTAAACAAATGTATAATATATTAGTTTTATTGTTGTGAGGACAGAAACAAAAAAGTTTATAATATTGTAGTGACTTTTAAATAGTTTTTAAAAACAACAGGTACGTAATAATTGTTAATGTATCATGGGTATAAGAATTTATCTGTACTCAGTAGATATATCTTAAAAACACCCTGTAATTATCTACGATAATTACTTTCAGTTATTTATGTCATCATAACAATATTACAACCTTCATTCGATTATACAAATATTGTTATCCTAGATCACGATTCACTAATAATTGCAGAGTCAATTATAAACACTTTTCATGGTCGATGCTGAATAGGCATTTCTAAATATATAAACAGCAAAACTATAACAAGGGAATTCTTATTATTATATTAGACATTCGTCATTCTATTTTGTGATCAGACGTAATATTTCCACATTAAAGATAGTGTCTCTTTTTCTTCACGAAACGTTCTTTGGGTGCGGTGCTACCAGCTTATGCTCATGCGAGTGTAAATAAAACAACTCAACAAGTAAAAGCGTATCAATTATTCCACCCCTCGGGTAAGGGATAACCACCCTCACCGGGAGCAGATAGCCTTAATGCCAGGGCTGTCATATGGCGATCCAGACCAGACGTGACCTGATGGATCAAGGATGGGAGGAAAGTCATCCAAGGATGAACTCCAGGAGAACGGAGTGTTGAACAGCAACTTTATCGTCAAGAATAAGGACGTCAAACCCGATACGGAGCTGAAGGTGCTGCTTTACGTAATTACGGCTGTTCTGATTCTTAGATTGGCGTGGTCGTTATGGAAGGCCCACAGGAGGAACCTCAAAAGGAACATTCATCGTGGACTGGCGAGATCAACAGCGAACATTGACGTGTAAAAGTGGTAAGTCCATATTAGCTATTTTTATGGTATTTCCTGATTAATATAAAGTATAAAGTATAAACATTATGTGCTACCTTAATTACATTAATATATGTTTCAAGTTTACCTATTTTTACTTAATTATTCTATTCTATTACCAATATTTATCAATATACAAAGATTTTTTTTTACCCTCATATTAAGTTATTATAGGACGCAATGATACAATTTTATATGATTTTTTTTACATATTTATCAACGTATACTTTATCCTTGCTGACTTTTATTCATTTATTATTTGACTACTGATGTTTAGTACATTTTTGCAATTTTTTATGATTTTAATATTTGCTATCGTAAATATACCTATCAAAATAAATATACGATATACATATAACAAATATACGCTATATGCATAATACATTTAAATTATTATTCTAACTACTTATTTACAAGGGTTAATATAACGTTATTTATTTTTGAATTTTATTACCACTGCAATTTTTACATATTTTTACCATATATTGACGTATTATTTTATCTCCATATTTTTTTACTATATATCTATATACTACATATCTATATACACCGTAAGACTATCGAATTTATATTTTCGCTAAGAAGTGCAGGAGCTGAAAAAAAATTATGTATAAATGAGTAGCAACAAAGTTACTTGGGAAGATTTTGTCAAAATAGTTGAGGAAATTGCACAAGAAATAGACAGGCAAAGCAGAAGAGTCTTAAAGAAAAAAGTTCCGAAATCTAAGGACATAAAGGAAGAAGTGACGACACAGCTAATTAAAGCTTATAACAAGTTCACGCAATTGACTAGGAAAAACTGGGAAGCACTTTCGGACAAACAAAGGGAATCGTGCAACAAATATTTTGGAAAAATCAGAGACAAAGTTATACGATCATTTCAAGCAGTAAATGTGAGAACAGTGGTTCCAAGTTCAATACATCAACCAATCGACAAGGAAGTTGAAGAGGAACTAAGCGATGAGGAAATAGAAGAAGGAAAAAGCGACGAGGAAGGAGAAGAAGAAATAATTAACGACGGAATAAAAGAGGAAAAAGGTGACATAAAACAAGATATAACAACATTAAACATGGCTTTGACAATCAATGAATTTTTGAATATCGCAAGCAAGATATTGCCCAACGAGTTCGATGGAAGCGCAGGGAAATTACAACCATTTTTAGACGCATTAGAACTACTTGGAAAATTGGCAGAAGGTCATGAAGACACAGCTGTAACGTTAATAAAAACGCGACTCACCAATAAGGCTAGGAACCTAATAACCACAGAAGATACGATTCCACGGATAGCTGAAGCACTAAAGAAAGAATTAAAAGGTGATAATCCGAAGAATTTAATAGCCAAATTAGCCAAAAAAAGGCAAGGGCATAGAGATGCAGCAGTGTACGCATCTGAAGTGGAAGAGTTAGCAGAACAATTAAAAGTAGCATACACAGCGGAAGGAATGCCACTTGACTTAGCAAAGAAATATACGACGGAAGCAGTAGTAACAACAATGAAACGAAACGCTAATGAAGAGAAAGCTAAGCTAATACTGGAAGCAGGTAACTTTACATCACCGCAGGAAGTAGTATCTAAATTTTTGTCGATCGATACGACTGAAGAAAATGCACAAGGAAGAGTCTTAAATTATAGGACAAACTACGAGAATAGGAGAGGACAGCAGCAATACAGAAGAGGATACCATAACAAATATGACAGAGGAAGAAGAAATAACTTCGGACAACGGAACGAAGGAGAAGCAACGGACAATCAACGAAATTATTCGAACAGAGGATACAGAAAATTTAACAATCAAACATAAAGAGGAAACCAGAGAGGCGGACGTAACAGGAACGTAAGGTTACTAGAAATAGAGGACAGTCAAGGAGAGCAAGAAAACCAGCAGTTGGGGTTTTGAATGAACAAGAAGTTGGAAGCACACAGGCAGAAATAAAATATAACATTTACAACTTCGACCTAAACCTAACGAACTTTGTACGAATGAAAACAGGAATTCTTGAAAACACAAGCACTTTTATCATAGACACAGGAGCTGACATTTCAATACTAAAATGTTCACAAGATTTTATGAAGGAACAGGTGAAACCAAACACAAAGGCGAAAATAAAAGGAGTCACTAAAGGAGAGTTGCAAACAATGGGAGAAGTTGAGACAACACTCGAAGTAAAAGGAACTCGATTCGAACACATCTTTCAATTGGTAGAACCTAACTTTCCAATTCCAACAGACGGAATCATTGGGAGAGACTTTATTTCTAACTTTCAATGTATACTAGATTACGCAAACCTTAAAATGCACATTAAAGAGGACAACGATTGTTACATAAGTACGAAAATTCTGGATAATATAGACAATGACACCATAATAATACCGCCTAGATGTGAAATTTACAGAATCGTAAAAATTTTTCAAACGTTAAAGAAAGACAGGATAGTGGAACAGCAAGAAATACAACCAGGAATATTCATAGCAAGAGCAATTATTTCAAGTAATAATCCATACATCAAAATTTTGAACACAACGTACGAAACAGTAAATGTAGACGCAAGCACAATCAGGACGTTGGATATTAAACTATTCAATATATATAGGCTAGTCAACGACAGCAAGGACAGAAAAAAAGAATTACGAGAATCACTGAAATTAGACATACCAGAATACATACGAGACAACTTAGTATCGTTATGCGAGGAATATTCAGACATATTCGCCCTAAGGCATGATATGTTAACCTGTAACAATTTCTACGAACAAAAACTAAGAGTTAAAGACCAAACTCCGGTATATATCAAGAATTATAGGACACCTCATGCGCAAACAGAGGAATTAAATCGACAAGTACAAAACCTAAGAGACCAAGGAATCATAGAACCATCTACATCCGAGTACAACAGCCCAGTAGTACTGGTACCGAAAAAAGCTATAGATGGAGGAAAAGCATGGAGATTATGCATAGATTTTAGACAACTGAACAAGAAGATAGTTACAGACAAATTTCCATTACCAAGAATAGATTCGATATTAGATCAACTAGGAAGAGCAAAATGGTTTTCAGTTATAGACTTAATGTCAGGCTTTCACCAGATACCATTAGAAAAATCATCGAGAAAATACACATCGTTCAGCACAGAAAATGGAGCATTTCAATTTACCAGATTAACTTTTGGATTAAATGTAAGCCCAAATAGCTTTTCAAGAATGATGTCAATAGCATTTTCAGGATTAATACCAGACAAAGCATTTCTTTACATGGACGATATCGTAGTAATTGGAATATCCGAAAAACATCACTTAGACAACCTGAAAAAGACATTCGAGACATGTCGAAAATTCAATTTGAAACTTAACCCAGGAAAATGTCAATTCTTTAGAAGGGAAGTAACATATTTAGGACATGATCTTTCTCAAGAGGGAGTATCACCAGGCAAAGCGAAGTATGCAGCAATTGAACAATATCCGACACCTAAGACAGCGGAAGAAACAAAGAGATTTGTAGCATTTTGCAACTATTATAGACGTTTTATTAAAAATTTTGCGGAAATATGCAGACCACTCAACAAATTATCGAGGAAAGGAGTAGAATTTTCGTGGACCGAGGAGTGTGAAAAAGCATTCAAAAAGCTTAAAGTATCTCTGACGAAACCACCAATTTTAAAATATCCTGATTTCAACAAACAGTTTATCTTAACAACAGACGCATCCAATGAGAGTTGTTCAGCAATCCTAAGTCAAGATTATAACGGAATTGACCTACCTATAGCATATGCATCAAGAAGTTTTAGTAAAGGAGAATGTAATAAACCTATAATCGTTAAGGAATTACTAGCGATTCATTGGGGAATTAATTATTTTAAATGTTATCTATATGGAGCACCAACATTCAAAGTAAAAACAGACCATAAACCTTTGACACACCTATTTGCAATGAAAGAACCAACCTCAAAACTCACGAGGATCAGATTAGACCTAGAAGAATATGACTTCGAAATAGAGTATATAACAGGAAAAAGTAACTACGCAGACAGCCTTTCAAGAATAACATTGCATCAACTAAAAAACCTATACATAGACAACGCCCATATACTAGCTATAACAAGAGCTCAAGCAAAAGAAAAGGAGAAAGAAGCAAGACAAACAAAGGCTGAAAGTGAACTCGCACTACAGCCAGAAGCCACCAAACAGACAGTAAGGAAGGTACTAAATAATTTAGAGGCGCATAGACTACCAATTTTGTCCTTTGGAGCAGAACTAATCTCACCAAGACTGAGCATTAGGGCCAAAAACAAAATAAAATGCAGCAAAAGCATAGCCACAGGATTGAATCGTTTCGATTTAAACCAAGCGTTGGTACAGCTTGATAAGCTGGCGGTAGAGAATGCAGTACGTAAAGTAAAAATATACGTAAATGATATTATTTTTAAAATGTGCACAATTGATGAATTTATTAAAGAAGGAAATAAAAAATTGAAGAATATAGTACTTCACATACATATGTGAAGTACCAGAAACAATAAAAGATGACAAAGAAAAACACAGATTAATAGGAGAATACCATAATCACCCGATGTTCGGAGGACACGTAGGGAATAACAGACTAATTAAGAAGCTAAAGGCAAGATTCCGATGGAAAAATTTGGAAAAAGACGTAAGAAAATACGTAAAACAATGCCACAAATGTCAAATTAACAAACCGAAAAGAACACATGTCGAAGAGTTCGTGATATCGGACACATCTTCCAAACCATGGGACATAGTATACATAGATACAATAGGTCCATTCACGAGAAGTAATGAAGGTAATAAATACTGTATCACAATGTTGTGTGAACTGACAAAATACGCGGTCAGCATACCAGTGTGCAATAAAGAAGCAGAGACAATAGCAAGAGGAATCTTTGATCATTTCATACCAACATACGGACTCATGAAGCAAATAAGAACAGACCAAGGCACAGAGTATAAGAACGAAGTAATGCAGGAATTAACAAAGCTATTAAAAATAGAACACAACTTTTCAACGGCATACCACCCACAGTCCATTGGAAGTTGCGAAAAACTACACAGAACGTTGAACGAGTACGTAAGAGCATTCATAGACGAAGACAGAGAAAATTGGGATGTGTGTTGCAGAATGTTCACATACTGCTACAATACAACCCCTAACGCGTATCATGGATACACACCGTTCGAACTGTTATATGGCAGGAAGGTTAACCTGCCGGAAGACCTTACACATGAGATTCAACCATGTTACAATATAGATGCCTACTACAATGAGTTACGATACAAACTACAAAGCGCACACGAGAGAGCCAGAACCTTCTTATTAAAACACAAAAAAGAGCGGCAAGAAAAGAATAAGCTCAAAGCAACACCACAACACTTTAAAATAGGAGACCTAGTCCTTGTAAAAAGGGAAGAGAATGGTAAGTTTGATAGTCTTTATGTAGGTCCTTTCACGATAACAGAAGTAAATAACGTTAATTGTAAAATCAGAATAGAAAACAATAAAATCAAGGAAATACATAAGAATAGATTATATGCTTACAATCCGAAAACACAGTGAGTGACAAGTGTTACGAAACAATGTTGTTAAACGAACATTTTATATTATTTATGTATTTGCGTAGGCTTAGGAAGTTTGTATATAAAATAAATTTTTTGTATTGATTACAACACAGTATGGGTTGGTAGCACGACTTGCAAATTTCCCTCCCCGTAGTCGGAAAATTCCTAAAAAGGGAAGGTGTACAAGAATTCATCTGTACTCAGTAGATATATCTTAAAAACACCATGTAATTATCTACGATAATTACTTTCAGTTATTTATGTCATCATAACAATATTACAACCTTCATTCGATTATACAAATATTGTTATCCTAGATCACGATTCACTAATAATTGCAGAGTCAATTATAAACACTTTTCATGGTCGATGCTGAATAGGCATTTCTAAATATATAAACAGCAAAACTATAACAAGGGAATTCTTATTATTATATTAGACATTCGTCATTCTATTTTGTGATCAGACGTAATATTTCCACATTAAAGATAGTGTCTCTTTTTCTTCACGAGACGTTCTTTGGGTGCGGTGCTACCAGCTTATGCTCATGCGAGTGTAAATAAAACAACTCAACAAGTAAAAGCGTATCAATTATTCCACCCCTCGGATAAGGGATAACCACCCTCACCGGGAGCAGATAGCCTTAATGCCAGGGCTGTCATAAAACCTACCTATTTGATCTGCCAAAATACATAGTATGTAATACTTTTATTTATATAATTTGATTACCATCAAAATTTCTATCAATATTCACCTAATATATTGTTTTTTTACTCTATGTTTTGTTGTATTTTTTCAATTCTAAATCATTTAAATTCAAAATTAAAATAATTTGATCAATTTTCAAAATATCAAAATATCACAAGTTTAATCCGTTTAGTTAGTCGATCTTCGTAAATAATGACACATAGTGTCCGTGGCTAAGCGGAGAAGGCGAATGAATTCCAATACCAACCGCTCTTATCAGCGCTGGTTCGAGTCCCAATAGAAACTTTCTTTTTTGTTTTTTTTTTAATACATTTTATGATTGCAAGTATATTTATTATATAATTGTATTTTCAGAAAATACGTATTTAGTTAAAAAGTTTTTCGACAATTAATGTTCAGACATCATTTGTGGCTTGTTTAATGTGTTTGTGTGTGTTTTATTCTTTTATTATTTTAATTTTCGGCACTGTTCTAATAAAAATGTTTGAGAAGTAGTAAGTATAAATTAGTTTAATATTTAAACAAAATATAAATAAAAAGTATATTAATTTCGTTTAAATATATAATAGAAGTATAACTTCTTACGTACGTACAAAGTACACACACATTCTTTTTTCATTGTTAGGTTTACTTTAAGATAAAATAGGTCTCAATGTGTTTGTTGTTTTGAATGTTGAATTTATTTCCTCTTTTATGTTTCTCGGATAGTATTTTATATATGGTATTGATATTTTCCTCGTATCATTTCTTGTTAATGTTATAGGATCCATAGGTTGTTTTGTTCCATTCCATCCAATGTTGATAATTCCTTATTTATAAACGATTAAGGATAACCATTTTTTAATAAAACAGATGTTAACAGTTGTTTATCTTCTTAGACAAGATTTGTTGTTTTTCTTCCAATTTCTGTTGGAACAAGTAATTTTGGCTCTATAATATAAGGATTCAATTATTCCCTTTTTAACATTGATGTTGTAATTTGTGGTGTTGTTCTATCCCTTTTCCATTGTAAACTGTATTGTCTCTTCTTGAAGATTTATAATAATTAGGAATGTGTCCAACAATATTCTGATCCATGAGGCCATATTGAGAACGCATCTACATAAATCTCCACCATAATAATGTAGGTTTTAAGGAGAATAACACATATTTACTGAACGGATACCTAGCTTATTCTGATGTTTAACCCTGCACTGTTCGCGCCTGTAAAATTTAATCAGCGGTTGGGCCTAGTCCCTCAGATCTCATATTTATTTCGTGTATTGTTTTTAAAATTAAAAAATATACCAATTTTTTATTTATTGGATTATTTGTTAAAGAGCATACGGATTAGAAATTTCTTAATACGTATACAATATACTTATTTCGTTTTTTATTACATTTCATCTACATAAAATAAAATAGTTATTTTGCTGCAGAATAAGTAATTAAAAACGAAAACCATTTCTTATTACAACTATATTTAATAAAAACTAGAAAGACTAATTAAATGCAGCAAAATTGATCTAAAAATATCTATCAAAATATACATCAGAACGTGATAAGTTAGTTTTATATTATGATAAGTTAGTTTAAGAAAAATATAAAAAAAAATGATATACCGTTGCATTTCGGGATATCTTTATAGCTTTGATGGTCTAAACTTTGGTGATCTACGCACATTTATTATTTGTTATCCATAAGTAATATCTTGTTTAAGTTAAAATAATACGATGCTACAACTACAACATAAAAGTAAAAAGTTGACCCAACGTTGATCACTGGAACCTGATTATTTATAAAAATGTTCAAATGCGTTTTTCAAGTTTATTAAGTGTTTTATTAATGAACTATCAGCAGCAACAAAATCTAAATTTGTCAGAGATTGACTGTAATAGCACCGTTACTCTTTGCGAAGTAGGATACCGTCAAGTTGAACTCGCTGAACTGTCAACCATCACCTATCACTAAGTCAACCATTTCAAGTTGTCTTAACACGTTTTACTGTTACTGGAACTAATTAAAGAAGATTCGATCATGGCCGTAGAAAGTTTAAAACCCCTATCTAGACCGGTTTTTAACACTTCGTACACTGAACCAAAAAAGTACGTAAATATAATGAAAAAAACATTGATTCAAAAACGGGGAGCGTTAATTTTCGTCCAAAGATCAGTATCATTGGTCCAATGTAAGTAGATACATTAACTAATGCTCAAAAACATTAGTTTTTACGAATTAGTACGTTCATTCAATGTACTTTCTAGTTAAGAATCAATGTATCGGTACATTAATTCTTAACTAGAAAGTACATTGAATGAACTTACTAATTCAGAGAAGTTAATGTTTTTGAGCATTAGTTAATGTATCTACTTACATTGGACCAACGATACTGATCTTTGGACGAAAATTAATTCTCCCCGTTTTTGAATCAATGTTTTTTTCATTATATTTACATACTTTTTTGGTTGAGTGAATGTCATCTTCATGTATATTTGTATATAACATACAAATAGTTAATAAGTAAACAAAATGACGTCTTAATATCTACATAAATATTACAAATAAGTATAGGTTAAAGCAACGATTTTTTGCCGATTCTTAAACTAATGTTAAGTATCTATAAGTTTAAAGAAGAAAAAAACATAAATTTTTAATTAACACAAACAACTTTTTATAATGTAATTTTGAAAAAAACTGAATAACTAAATATAACAGAAATTGATTCTTCTTATAATATATATAAAAATATATAATATTTATATTATATAAAAAATATATACCCGATATCGTGAAAATAAATACATCTACAATAACATCTCCATAAATACAACATCTCTCTGGGATTAATTATCACCACCCATACAAAAAACAAATGGTTGAATGGCATTTTTCTTTGATTTTAAAAATCTAATATGATCTTCCACTTCTTGCTGAGTCTTACAGATGTAAGAATGATTACTGGAAATCTCTGATGGTATATTTTATTATATATTTGGTTGTCCATTAAATTCTTTTTTAACCATTTTATTAGTTCGTACAAAATATCGATGTAGAATCCAAAGAAGAACTGCATGTTAGCCATCTACAATTTATATATTATAAAAAAATAAATCTAAATAGTGAACATAGTTGTATTTTTAGGTATCACTTTTTTTATAAAAATATTTTAATTTATCCTGAAAAAAATTGCTAGACGTTGAGATGTATATTTTTGCTTTGATAGATACTACCGACTGCAAGATTTAATACTATTTTTAAATAATTTACGGTTTAATCACCTAAATATTTGCTTTTGAAAAAATTTACAGAGAACAAAAATTAATTAATACTACATAGATATGCAGGATTGAATAATGAAATAAGTACTTACATTCCGTAATGTCTTCATGGGTAATCTTTTCAAATAAAAATTTATTTGTTTAATTCTTGATATGACTTTCACACCAAAGAAAGGAGATAGATAATTCTTTCGAAATTGCTGTCCCATCCATCAATAAGTCCATTTCCAAATGCCACTCCAAAGTCCATATCAATCTGCAAAAGTGGAAATAGAAGTACAACTTATTTTTATAGAAATCCAACAAAATAATTTATAAATAGTTAAAAATATATGTAAATACATACCTTAGAAAAATTAACCAAATCACTAGTGCCAAACACCGCTCCTCAGAGTCTGCAGGGTGACTGTCTGCTAGGAGGCTGCAACTGTTGACACGTGATTTTTTACACCAATAAAAACACTTATTGATCATTGATTCAGGTATATTACATTAATACAATGATTGCGTTACATCAAAACAATGTATCCAGTTATTAATCAAAGTCGAAAACATTGATTTAATGTTACAAAAACATTGATTCAATAAACGAGTTCGTAATTTAAAGAACACTGTACATTAGTGCAACCTTATATATTCATTAATTTAACCGCATACTCCTGATGCATAGTTTCATATATACAATGAACAAATTATTAGTATTATGAAAAAAGTGATTGGATAGATAAAACGATTCATTGGATTAATGATTATATTCATTATTTTTTAATGAATAGGGTTACATTGTAATAATGAATATGGTCATTACTTAATGACTACGTGTTTATAGTATTAACGAAATTTTCATTGAATCAATGTAAAAATAGTCAATGATTGGCGTTCATTGGTACTATGTACAATATTTTTTTCAGTGTACATTGAGATAACGGTTTGTTACTTGTACTTCTTTACAAAATGAATTTTTGGATCATTATAACTTTAGGATCAGCCAAAATACAATAAGGAGAATACTTGACGCAAACTACCTGCGTTCAGGAAGGGCACCCACTGGCCAGTTATTGAGAAGAGATCATAGAAGGCAAAGATTGCATTTTGCTCATGAACTTCTTCTTAACGTGCCCTATCAAGTCCCCTTGACGTTGGCGATTAACATGGCGAAACTGTCTCTGTCTCGAGCTATTCTAAATAGGTGTTCTGCTTTCTTTATTCCTGTCCACTCTCGGATATTCTTCAACCAAGAGGCCTGCTTTCTACCAATTCCTCTGCGTCCTTCGATTTTACCCATCATAATAAGTTGAAGAATATTATACCGGTCTCCCCTTACTACGTGTCCAAAATAGGCCATCTTTCTATATTTGATGTTATCAAGCAGCTCGCGGGTAGCATTTGCTCTCTTAAGGACTGCCACATTTGTCAGCATAGCCGTCCATGGTATTTTCAGAATACGTCTGTGCAGCCACATTTCAAAGGCCTCCAAACGGTTAATGGTGGATATTTTTAATGTCCATGCTTCGACACCATACAAGAGGACTGACCAAATGTAGCATTTAATCATGCGCTTTCGAAGTTGAAGTTGCAAGGTATCATTACAGAAGAATGACCTCATTTTTAAAAATGTGGTGCGGGCTATCTCGATTCTACATTTTATCTCTTTATCTGGATCTAGTTGTTCAGTAATATGGCAACCAAGATATTTAAAACTGGGTACTCTTTGAATTATATGACCATCAACATATAAACGTGAATCTTGATGGGCCAAACGGCTAAATACCATGTATTTTGTTTTTGAACAGTTTATATTTAGGCCAAACTCTCTTCCCACTGTGTCAATGGCATTTAAAAGGTGTTGTAATCCATTCATATCATCACTTAAAATAACTGTATCGTCTGCATATCTGATTGTGTTTATCAGAATTCCATTAACCTTCACACCCCATTCCAAATTATGCAGCGCTTCCTTAAATATTCTATCTGAATACAAATTGAACAACAGTGGGGACAGTATACAACCCTGTCTGACACCTCTTTGTATTTTGCATATTTCTGTTGATTTTCCATTTATGCAAGCTGTCGCTATTTGACGCCAGTATAATTTTTCTATGATTCGCACATCTTGACTATCAACTCCTTTATCCTTTAATATTTTAATTAATTTGTGATGTTGTACTCGATCAAAGGCCTTCTCATAGTCAATAAATACACCAAAGACGTCTTTCCTTTGATCTCGGCATTTCTGCAATAACACATTTAGTGCAAAGAGTGCGTCCCGGGTTCCCAGTCCATTTCTGAAGCCAAATTGTGTTTCATCCTGGTCTTCTTCACATTTATCTCTGATTCTACTGTGGATGATACGTAGAAAGATTTTCAAGGTCATGCTCATGAACATGTTTGGAATAATGATTGGCGAAGAATATTGTTCGCCGAGAAATCCAGGTACTGTATTTTTTCTGATGACAGGCGAAACAGAGTGAACAGCAGGCCTGGGGAACGCTACGCAGAATGTAACACTCTAAGGACTGTACAGTACGGTGACGGCTCAGTAATAGTGACAGACAGATATTTTAGAAGAGCATGTCGTGCAACTTTCACCATTAATTGGGGATAATTTCATGCTTATGCAAGATAATGCCATGCAACACGTTATAAGAATTGTGCAGAAATATCGTCAGTAGGTTGGGATTTCTACCATAGTTTAGCCTGCAAAAAGTCCCGAACTCAACCAAATAGAACATTTTCAGACATCGTAGGGAGACGACTACGATAGCTACCTAATGCACCAAACACATTAAGGGCCAAACCAGACGTGCCATTCTGCAGCGCTACTCTGTGGATGCACAGAGTGGCTGAAACAGGCGATTTTCTAGCGCCGGCGACTACGCTGCGAAGTGGATCTTTGGAAGGGTGCGGCGTTTAATGTAATGAGTGAAAAAAAAGTAAGCTTGTTCAAATGATTAAAAACTTGCAGGTTTACAATCTTTTAAAAAAGTGTGTTCGTCAAAATCAGTGTTTGTAATGTCCATAGTTTTATTTATTTTATAAAATTTCTTCCCTTTTGAAAAAATACCAATAAACTCCATAAATGGAATTAAGAAGAACCAGACAAAAGCAGCTATATCAAAGAAAGAAGCACATAAAAAATTAACCAGTACATCTGGTATCCTACAGCCGTAAAATAGTTTGATACAATTTTCAACACAAAAAACACACACAAATAGTAAGATTCCCATTACAACTGAGTGAACGAGGTCCTGTTTTTAAGGAGATCATGACACTAAATATATATATATAAACATGGTAACTTGCAACCCTCTTTTAACTGATATCTTATCGTTTTGTCTTCTACAACAAACAATAAAACCTTTTTTTGGCAGAGGATGGGACCCCACTATTTAGCATAAATGAACAAACAAGATTGTGAGTTTTTTGTTCAGTTCAATGATGGATTCAGATGAGGAAAGTCTTCTTTCTCGTCAGAATGTGTAATAAAATGTAAATATAAACAGAGAACATATTACTTACTGGATCTATTCTTTTCGATAGAGCTACCTTCTTTAAGATCAGGAACTAATAATTCAAAGATCTCGTCCCACGCTTTTCCTTTCAATGGCCTATAACTATACCCTCGGGTTCTTGTATCCCATCTAGCCGGTCTGTTTTGGAATTCAATTAAAAATCTTTTGGAATCAAAATTCATATTACGTGCTCACCGTGTAAACTCTCGTCAATATTTGTGGCAGCTACAAAAGTGGTCCGTCTGAATTGGTTTTGCCACTAGTGGACGCCACTAGCAGTGAGGATCGGCGACTGTAGTTTGCCACAGCAAAGCAAGCAGTAATCAGTACCAGAGGAAGCAATCCTTGCTATTAGTTTAATTTTATTGAACTTAAACTTTCAATTCCGTCATTTATTCAGGATGTAAGGTAAGTTTATTGTAATACATTTCTCGTAAAAAAAAAACGCATTGTGTTTCCGATGTTCTAAAAGCAAAAATAACAAAAGAATAAACTTCTTTTTTTCATTTCGACTGAAATTATAATTTTAAAATTATGCGTTAATTTTGGCGCGCAGTGTATTGTACTAAAATTAATTACCTAATCCTGTTGTTAGACGTATAAGAACTTTTAATCTATTTTATCCAACAAGTTGCCGTGTATTTTCCCTGAGAGTTTCACACAAAGGGATATACTCGAGGTTCCAAGTTAAATTTAACTTTAACATAATACGTTATCTAAACATCATTGGTTGGTTCAGCATTTAAAGAACACGGTACATTGTATTTACTTAACCTTATGCTCTATCTTGTAACCCAGTTTATTTCGTAATTACTAAGCGCTTTCTAGAGCCGCAAAGCTCTTAAACAGATTTTTATTTCCTGGGGGGAAATTCGAAATTTAATGTTTACCTTTAACGATTTTCCTAAACTGATACGACAAAAACAAATATCTTGAGAGATATTACCGCTGAAATTTAAATTAAAATCTATTTTTATTAAGGGTAAGTATCTATAGTAGACAATTTGATATAAGAAAGATCTTCACTGATCTGTTTAATGGATAAAAATTATTTGATAAGTAATTTAGTATGTTCAAAATTATAAAAACAAGAGGTACCGATATATTTTTGTCCATACTATAATTAATTATTATTTAAAAAATGACTTTTTTTAAATAATTTTACTAGTGAGTTTGACGGGGAGTGCAATTAGAACGAAAAGATAAAATGTTTCGGAAAAAATCAAACAAGGTTATATTTTTCTAAAACTTTTTTTGTTAGTTTGTAAATATGTTAAAGTAAAAAGTTCTACTCACAAATTTCGCCGCTAATTGTTTATTAATTGTTTAAACAATAACAATTATTTTGTATAAATAATGTTAAGAATATGTGTGAATTCAACATTTTATTTTGATAAAAAATGTTTTTATTTTAGTTTTGATTATGCTGAACCCGAATCTGACATTACAATTTGCAAATTCAACATGGCGGATTCAAAATGGCGGATTTTTTCCTAAAAATCCTTAAAAAGTAGTTGTAAAATCCGAATTTTTTTTATAAAACGTGTTTGTTTACATATATGTGAATATTTTTGAGAGGTTGCTGAACCTGAATCAAATTTTGATAATTAAAATTATAAAATGGCAGATCCAAAATGGCGGATAACTTAAAAATAGTTGTAAAATCATAATTTCTTTACAAAATGTATTTATTTCTACATATATTTATTTTTGAGAGCTTTGATAAACCTAACTAAAATATTAACATTATAAACTATAAAATGGCGGATCCAAAATGCGGATTTTCCTAAAAGAACACAAAAAAAAACATTTTTCTAAAACATTTACTGTCTTTATTTTTAACAGGTTGTTGAATCTGAATTAAAGATTAAAAATTTAAATTTCAAAATGGCGGATCCAAAATGGCGGATATTTAAATGAAAAACAAGTAGAATCCAATCAAACAAATATGGAATTTCATTCTTAAAAAAAAAGATAAACAAATAATTTTCACAATAATATTAAAAATTAAAATGTATTAGAAAGAAAAATTATTCAAAATCTCTCTCTTCAATATTCAAAAAATTGTTGCAATCATAAAATATCAATTTTTATCAATTTTGTACAAGATATGTCAATAAATAAAAATTTCAGTTAGGAGTAAAATACCTATATTTTTCATAATACTGAAAGTTGTTATTATGGAAAGTTGTTCAGAATTAAAAACGATGTGTCAATATGCAATTACACTCTTCTAATCGAAATATTGTGAACTATGAAGGTACATATTTATTGCGCGAAATATAATTTTTTACATAGCTCGTATAATATTGATAAAATATAATATTTTATATTTGCATATTAAGTGTTAGACCATGCACAGCTATTCAGTTCCGGATTTAGGGTACTTGCGGCCCTAGGCCAAATTACCCCGAGCGGCCCCGATAACTTCACGATTATGTAATTAAAGCATAAAGCACACGCATTTTATAAAACGCTGCGGCCCCCCCCTTTTGCTTGCGGTCCTAGGCCGCGGTCTAGTCGGCCTAGTGGTAAATCCGGCACTGCAGCTATTTATGACGAATAACTTTCTTCATAAAATTAATAATAAAATAGTTATCATAAATAATAAGTGAAAATTTAATGATGGGTATAATTAATTGGAAACAATATTAAAAAAAACACATTTTCGATTAGAAGGATATAATTGCATATTGGAACATAGTTTTTAATTCCAAACAACTTTTCTTTATAAAATTTTTCGATATTGTGAAATATAAAGGTACTTTACTCTTCAGTGAAATTCATATTTTTTGACATACCTCGTACAAAATTAATAAAATTTGATATTTCATGGTTACATCTTATGTTATATACGATGCAAAGTATTTTATAAAGAATAACTTTTTTTCGTAAAACTGATATTAAAAAAGTTATCAATAGGTTCCAAGTTACGCAGACATACTGAATAAGAGCTAAAAAAATTTTTTTTGTTGAACATTTATTATTGTTGAAGCTTATTATTAAATGTATTTTAGGTAAGTTTTACAGAAAAAAGTTTTGATCACTCTGTATATACATTTTTTCAGCTGGTAATTTTCGGTTTTTGTATTACATTTTTGTTATCTTTCTTAATTTTCTCAAAAAGAAATTATTTATTTCATTTTTAAACTAAAATAATTCAGTGTTTTTTAAAAATTACATCCTAAGCTTTAAAAAAATATTAAAAAAATTGTATTAGATTTATTCAAACTTGAGTAATACCGTCTTAAAGCGGTGGGAATTCTGTAAAAGTACGAAGTTTTCAAAAATTACAATTTTGAGACATCGTATTATTTGAATTAAATTTTTGAGATTTTTTTGAATAAAACATCGTTTAGTAGGATGATTGAGAGGTATGTTGTGCAAATTTGAGAGTTTTATAAGTAAAATTGTATTAGTTACACATTTTTAAATCATTTTTAAACAAAATTTTCCGCCCACACCGTACGTATGTCCATAAATTTTATTGCTTTTTATTACAACCGTAAGATAGCTTATTTCATTTTCTTTCATGTCCAATTTGTAAAATTTCTTTTGATCCAGTAGTTAAAGAATTACATTTAAAAAACTCAACCGTGCACTTCTTCCAACGCTAGTTTACAGTGCGCCAATGTGTGTGAGAAGGGTGACTTTGGCGTTATAAATAAAAAATTACAGAAGCTACTTAGAGATTTAATTTTAGAAAAATCTTTATATAAGGTTTTTTTTGTAAAATTTTCTGAATTTTTCAATGGGCAAATCAGTTTTTTTCTAAAGATTATATTTTCGGAGTTATTTAAAAAAACATCTAACTTCGCTGTTCATTTGTTTAATAAAAAATGAAGCACCCACTTCTCGAGTGGAACTTTTTGATATGTTGTTTATTAAACATTTCTTAATGAAATTACAAAAAGTTTTATCTTGTTTGATTTTTTCCGAAGTGAAAATCTAAATGCACTCCCCTATAAACGTTAAGTACAAAACCTATACGCTCTGAGCTTCGCTGGTGTCGCTCCTAGCGGATTACTAATGCAGCTTTGACCGGTAATTTTTAAATTTATTATTTAATTGTTATCGCTTAATATTTACAACGCAAAATAGTAATTAAATTGTAATCGATTTTTTAAAGATTTTGTTAATCATTTTAACGTTCTATTAATGAAATATTAATTTCTTACTTCGGATACTTTCACAATTATCGTGTAGATGGCGCTTAGATTAATTTATAATTACATATTACGAAATATTAAAAAAACTTAAATTCAGTATTTAAAACGTAAGTATATTTAAGGTAAAAATATTCAATACAGTTTTGACCAACTAATGTTATTTCCTATTAATGTTTTTAATTTCAATGTTTTAAATTAATCACTTTGACATTTATGTCAAATTTCCAGTAAAAGCTTACAGACTTGTCACTACTGGCGCTCGCGAATTTTTAATTGTCCCCTCTACCTACGAGCTCATAGCGTATAGGATGTGCAAACGTAGGGCTGTCTATTTCTATGTTGTCAAAACCATTGAGCTGACAGGTGTAAACAGGTATCTTGTTCGTAGTTATTTTCACATATATAGAAATGGTTTATTTAAAACACTAAAAAAGTAATAATAGGAAAAATAAGTAACCAAAAAGGAAGTAATAAGTAACGCAAAAAATTAATATTGTTCGAAAAATTAAACAAAAGAAAAAATACAATTTTAATTCCCCCCAGGCTGTTCTTTAGATTTAGTATCGAATATTGCCTCCCCTATATCTTCGGAGGATTTCAATGAGCTTACTTACAATAAGTTGATGAATCTGTTCTTGCGGTATATGTTCCTATTCTTCATTCCTCGATAATTTAAACTCTTGACTCTTTTCTGGCAATGGTGGCTTCAGTTTAATCGTTTTCCTAAAATATCCCATAAATGTTCTAATGCTAATAGATTTATCTCAGGACTACAAGCGGGCCAATCCAAAACAGGAATTCCGACAGTATTTAGATAGTCCATGACGATTCGCGTAGTATTTGGACGCGCTTTATCTGCATAAATAATAAATTATCCCAAACGAGAGGGGGGTAGGAACAACATTGTCCTCCAGACACTGTCGTATCTATCTGTTTGCTATTAAAGTTCCATGTTTAATGAAAATTAATTCGGTACGCCCATTGAAAGAAGCTAAGCCCTAAGAAAAGCTAAGAATAACAAATTTCCAGGCGAAGATTATGTAGTTACTGATGCAATCAAAATCGAAGGCATTTGTCTTCTTAGGAAAATAAAAAACCTTTTAACATGTGCCTTTTAGATAGTAATATACCCGACAAATGGCACAATGCTGAAGTAATTTTATTGTACAAAAAAGGAGATCCCCATGAATTAGAAAATTACCGACTTATAAGCCTTCTTAGTAACTTATACAAACTCCTTACAAGAATAGTAACGAATCGTCTTGAGAAAAAACTTGATTTCTACTAGCCAATGGAGTAGGCGGGATTTCGTACCAGATTTGGAAGAAATGATCACCTACAGAGCATTAAAACAGTAATAAAAAAGACAATCGAATACAATCGACAACTCGTGTTGGCTTTTGTAGATTTCCATAAAGCCTTTGTCGTGGTAGAATTTGACAAAATTCTGGAAGCACTACTAGCATACCGCATTGATTACCGATACACAAGGTTAATTTACAATATATACAGGAACGCAACTATGTCGGTGAAACTACATAAAAACACGGGCCATATCCCAATCGGCAGAGGAGTCCGTCAGGGCGATACCTTATCGCCTAAACTGTTTACCGCCGTACTAGAATATGCTTGTAAAAGACTTAACTGCGAAGAGCGAGGCCTGAATATTGACAGTAGAAGATTAACAAATTTGAAATTCTCAGACGACATAGTTTTATTCTCTGACAACATCAAGGATATATGTAAAATGCTACATGAACTTCAGTTAGTATGTGCCTGTGTAGGTCTTAAAATAAACATCTCCAAAACAAAATTCATGCCAAACCTTGTACCCAGCGGAAATATCAATATTGAAATCAACGAAGTAGAGCTAGCAGAAAAATACATATACACGAAATAAAGATCACAAGAGACAACCAAACATGCGAACTACGAAGAAGAATAAACCTAGCATGGGCAGCCTATGGAAAACTCAAAGACATCTTTAAAAGCGATATACCAATTTCTTTAAAACGTAAAAAATTTGACCAATGTGTGTTGCCTGTGATGACTTATGGTGCCGAAACTTTGACATTGGCAGCCACAACGTCTAAAATGCTGCAAATAGCTCAGAGGAAAATGGAAAGGCCAATGCTGAGTATGACGCTTCGTGACCGAGTTAGAAATGAAGACTTAAGACGAAGAACAGGAGTTACCGATGTAATTTCCCGAATTGCCACCCTGAAATGGAACTGGGCCGGACACGTCACCCGAATCTGTGGTGGGAGGTGGATGAAGAGATTACTTTAGTGGAGGCCGCGATTAGATAAAAAAGTAGAGAAAGACCACCTACTCGTTGGACTGACGATCTCAAGAAAATGTTAAGAAATTGGATGCAAAGTGCTCAAAATAGAGCACAATGGACAAAAATGAGGGAGGCATATGTCCAGCAGTGGACGCAAAGGGCTGGATGATGATGATGATTGGAAGAAATACCCTCCGATACCATAACACATCCGCCACCAAACGGCATTCTGCAAAAACCGGACTCGTCAGAAAACATTACAAAACTCTATTGCTAAACAGTATAGTCACTGTGATCATCCGTAAATCTCATCCTGCTAGCTCGATGAGCTGCTAATAATTTAGGGCATCCTCCTGGCTTATAAGAAGCTAAACAACTTCCGTGCAGGACTATTCTTACACTTCCTGTAGAAATATGAGTTCCTCGAGCTCCTAACAAAAGACTAACGAGAACATTTGACGTTAAAGATCGGTTCCGTCATGCGTAAATCTTAAAAAAACATTCATCTCTGCACCTTTTTCTGCCTGATCCTGGTCTTCTAGTGTATTCTTTAATATATCTTTATTCTAGTGTATTCTTTGTAAGTATATTATTCTGACGATACTTCATAAGATCATCATGGACGGTACTTTTTGCAATACCTATATCAACAGTGATCTGCATTTATTAGAATAAACGTGAAACTTATCGTAAATGCATAAAGTCTCTTGGTAGTAAACAAGGTAAAATATCATTTTTTGTCAAATCTCAAAATTGTGTGTTTATATGACGCAATCATTTAAACACATTAAAAGAAGCTTTTCTTTGTTAGAATGAAGGTGTTTTTTATAATCAATGTATACTTTCTCCCCATTAAAGCACTATATACTGACAGAAAAAAAAAGATACAACCAAACATGCGAACTACGAAGAAGAATAAACCTAGCATGGGCAGCCTATGGAAAACTCAAAGACATCTTTAAAAGCGATATACCAATTTCTTTAAAACGTAAAATATTTGACCAATGTGTGATGCCTGTGATGACTAATGGTGCCGAAACTTTGACATTGGCAGCCACAACGTCTAAAATGCTGCAAATAGCTCAGAGGAAAATGGAAAGGACAATGCTGAGTATGACGCTTCGTGACCGAGTTAGAAATGAAGACTTAAGACGAAGAACAGGAGTTACCGATATAATTTCCCGAATTGCCACCATGAAATGGAACTGGGCCGGACACGTCGCCCGAATCTGTGATGGGAGGTGGATGAAGAGATTACTTTAGTGGAGGCCGAGATTAGACAAGAAAAAGTAGCGAAAGACCACCTACTCGTTGGACTGACGATCTCAAGAAAATGTTAAGAAATTTGATGAAAAGTGCTCAAAATAGAGCACAATGGACAAAAATGAGGGAGGCATATGTCCAGCAGTGGACGCAAAGGACTGGATGATGATGATTGAAAGAAATACCCTCCGATACCATAACACATCCGCCACCAAACGGCATTCTGCAAAAACCGGACTCGTCAGAAAACATTACAACACTCTATTTGCTAAACAGTATAGTCACTGTGATCATTCGTAAATCTCATCCGGCTAGCTCTATGAGCTGCTAATAATTTAGGGCATCCTACTGGCTTATAAAAAGGTAAACAACTTCCGTGCAGGACTATTCTTACACTTCCTGTAGAAATATGAGTTCCTCGAGCTCCTAACAAACGACTAGCGAGAACATTTGACGTTAAAGATCGGTTCCGTCATGCGTAAATCTTAAAAAAACATTCATCTCTGCACCTTTTTCTGCCTGATCCTGGTCTTCTAGTGTATTATTTATTCTATCTTTATTCTAGTGAATTCTTTGTAAGTATATTATTCTGACGATACTTCGTAAGATCATCATGGACGGTACTTTTTGCAATACCTATATCAACAGTGATCTGCATTTATTAGAATTAACGTGAAACTTATCGTAAATGCATAAAGTCTCTTGGTAGTAAACAAGGTAAAATATCATTTTTTGTCAAATCTCAAAATTTTGTGTTTATATGACGCGATCATTTAAAAACATTAAAAGAAGCCTTTCTTTGTTAGAATGAAGGTGTTTTTTATAATCAATGTATACTTCCTCACCATTAAAGCACTATACACTGACAGAATAAAAAAACATACAAAATACAAATGTCCGAATTTTTTGACTAGGAGTGTATTTAAACTATCCTAATAAATCAAAAATGAATGTCCATTTTCATTTTCGTTGCAACACGAAACTACAGCCGCATTGTATTCTAGTCCAATCAGAGAGTGCAACAAGCACATGTACCGGTTTCGAAACTTATTAGTCTCTCATCAGGAGGCATAAATATGCTGCTCTTTCTGACGCAACAAGGACAAACCCCGGCGCGGCGTGCAGTTACGGATTGCAACGAACGAAATGGCAGGGATGCCCTGGCGGCAACTGCTAGCAAAAGACTAAGTTTTCAATTTAATAGCACATAAAACAATATTAAAAATATTGTTTTATGTGCTATTGTCTACATCCCACCAGATTGTGACATTGTCTATGTCTACATCCCACCAGATTGAAAACAGTTTCGTTTGAACTTTACCACGCTGAGCAGATGGGACGTGAATTATAAAGTGTAAAATTCCCTCATCTTTTTTAGTCTCAGCATCCGTTGTAGCTTGCAAATTTTAGAAGCCTCGGAGGTGTAACCAGAGAAGGTCCCCATTTTTTTTCAATCTGGTGGAATGAAGAGTAATATTTTTGCATTGTTTTATGTGCTAATAGATTGAAAACTTAGTCTTTTGCTAGCAGTTGCCGCTAGGGCAGCCCTGCCATTTCGTTCGTTGCAATCCGTAACTGCACGCCGGGGTTTATCCTGGTTGGGTCAGAGAGAACAGCATATGTGCCTCCTGATGAGAGACTAATAAGTTTAGAAACCGGTAGAGGGGCTTGTTACACTCTCTGATTGGACTAGAATATAATGCAGCTGTAGTTTCGTATTGCAACGAAATTGGAAGTGGTTATTTATTTTTGATATACATGTTTACTCCGATTGGGTTACGAAGGGAACCATTCTCGTTGGAACTTTACCGCGTTGAGCAGATGTGACGTGAATTATAAATTGTAAAATTCCCTCATCTTCTTTAGTCTCAGCATCCGTTATGGCTTGCAAATTTTAGAAGCCTCGGAGGTGTAACCAAAGGAGGTTCCCATTATTTTCAATCTGGTGGGATGTAGAGTAATATTTTTAATATTATTTTATGTTCTTTTAGATTGAAAAATTAGTCTTATCCTAATACACATTGGCATTGACTTAAACATAGCGTAATAGAACCTAAATGAAGAGAACGAAATAGTTGTCAGTGATTCATTTCGAAGTTCAAGGATTATTAGGGAATGTGAGGAGAAAGAAGAGTAATTTCAGTGGCATGTAAAATTATATCTACTATAATTTTACGTTTATAATTATATAATTTTATAATTATACTATTATTTTAGTAAGCAATAATTAACATTTCATGCAACCATTCACTGCCAACTATTTCGTTCTTTGAGTATAGTCAAATTATATTAGGACTAAATAGTTTAGTAAACTTCTGATTCGTTATAATAATAATATTTATTAGGAGATTTATAATGACTGTTGTCTGCGAGATGCCACCTGACTGAGTAAACGTAAATTAAACTAAATATTAAAAAAATAATGTTTTCTACCTATTCCATAAATTTTTAAAACTAGACCTGTATACCGTCATATATTACATAGTCCTATATTTTTATATTATGCAACGAGAATTTAATGATAAGCATTATGAAGCGAGTATGAGGGACACGAAACGAGCAGAATAGCGGCGAGTTTCGTATAGAGTACGAGCTTCATAATGATAATTAAATGCAAGTTGTATACACGATTTTTTCCATGATCATTCACAAGAAAAAATATATTCAAATTTATTAATTTTGTAACGCGAATAAATTAAGTATTTTGTCAGTTTGTTAACATATTGAGAACTGTCAAAGCGTATGTATTTGACTCGCCATTGGTAATGGCGCGTGTGCTACCTTCATATCGCGATTCTATTGGTTAAAAATCTGTATCGTAATGAAAATCTGTATCATAATGAAGTTCATTATGATACAGGTAGTGAAATCATAATTAATATTATGATAGTATGAGAATAGAAAAAAATAAAGTATAATGCAGACCAAAATAAATTGCAAAAAATATTCTTAATATCGCCAACGCTTTTACAAAAATGGTTTCCCTAAGTGTATCCAGATATTGCACTTTATACATCCAATAACGAATCTCTGCAGGATGCTTTTTGATGTAAGTTTAGCTAGTAAATAAAAATAAACATTTACTGGAACTAAAATATATCTTTCAACTTGATGAGATATCCGCTAAGCAATTTTCAGGCGAAGGTCGCCACTAAAGTGATTTTGCGGGTGTTTGTTTTTTAGCGGCATGTGAAGAGGTTTTTCTATTTACGATTTAAAGGTCAACAAAGGGATTTTATGTAGTGTTATTGTAGTAGAAATACCAGAACGCGACATAAGAGTAGAAAACAATGTTGTTCAACATTTTCCTTTAACATTTTTCTTTAACATTCCTATATAGTGTATATACAGAGAGGGGCTAAATTATGGAATAAATTTATTTTTTCGTGAATGGGCAATTTGGAAACAAATCCCGAAACAGGTCGATTTTGATTTTTAAATTATGATTTTTTGGCATATATGTATATCATACTAGTGACGTCATCCATCTAGGCGTGATGACGTAGTCGACTATTGTTTTTAATGAGAAAAGAAGTCGGGTGTCGTATGCTAGCTCATTTGAAACGTTATTCAATTCTCAAATCAGGGTGTCCAAATCAATAACTATTTTTACAGGGTGTCCAAAAAATTTTTTGTGAATTAAAATTGAGACAACAAGAAGTATGGATGGAATATATTTAATTTAAAATACCTTTTACTGCTGTCAGAATATAGAAAAAATGTTTATTTGTCAAATAATTAAATCACGTTTCAAATGAGCTGGTACACGACCCCTATTCTCATTTAAAATAATCATCGATTACGACATCGCGCCTATATGGTACGCCACTAATATGAAATATATGCCAAAATATAATTTAAAAATAATTTTCGAAATATTGAATTTATTCCATAATTTTACAATATATCTTCGTTTTCTCGTCTTTTTGCATCGATTTCCATAATTGACTAACATGGTCTACCTGTTACTGGTCCCCATTTGATGATTTCATTTTCCTTTAGAAAGTTTCCTTATTTCCTGGTTGATCAATTTTCTAAATTCACCATTAGCTAAGCTTGGCGGATGTTGTTTTAAAAGTTCCGGTCCGTAAGCTTTCTTATAACAATAAATATGAAATGTCTAGAACGGTTTTACAATGTTATTTTTAACTGACGTGTTTTAAGGGGGTAGGCGCAAAGTTTCAGACCAACAATTTTTAAACGTATTCATTTTTTTCGAATCCTGAGAAAACTAATAAATATTTTTAAAAAAGTTAAACGCAGAATGAAAGATTACGCTATTACCGAGGGCCGAAATTCCCCTAGAATAAACAAAAAGTTTCTTTTGAATGAAATATTTAAAATTAAAAATCACACTAAATATTCTCTTTTTTTTTCACTCTTGAAACTTACTAAAATAAACATTGTAGATGTTTTCAGGGACTTTCGTTCGTCAGTAATAATATTATCTTTCATTCTGCGTTTAAATTTTTCAAAAATACTTATTAGTTTTCTCAGGATCCGAAAAAAATGAATGCACTTAAATAGCATTGGAATTAGATTTTGTGCCTACCCCCTTTTAATGAAAAATGTTTATTTATTCCATATTTCCATGTCGTAGAATAAAATAAATTTTTAGTTGAGAAAATTTATTAGTTGCAAAAATTATTAGTTGAGAAGTTATTTCATTTTATATTACATATTTTCATTGTATCCATTAAAACTAATATTTTTATCACTTACCATTTTCGATAATATTGTTACTATTTTGTTGTAACTGTTTATATTTTTTGCATAAAAGTGATATATTTATAGCGTTGCTTGTTATTTCATGAGATGCATGACCAGAAATAATGCATAACTGTACCTTCGAAAAATAAGACTAACTTTTAACTAACTGACCGAATTGAAGCAGTAAGCTGAAAGTAATAAGTAAAAATGGGTACCAAAGTGGGAGAAAAGCAACTTAATAAAATATAATCTGCTATGCCGACGATGCAATACAAATCTCTCAAAGTGAAGATGATTTACACCGTATACTGCACTAATTTGATATAACCGTCAGAAAATTTAACATATTAATTTCCCCAAAAGTGACAAAATGCATGGTTATAACAGCAAATTCAATAAGATCTAGATTGGAGCTGGAGGGCCAGAAAATAGAGCAAGTGATGGAGTTTAAATATCTAGGCATCACATTATCTAGCTACGGTGAATAGCTAGCTAAATGAATATAGCTAACAGAGCAGCAGGTTGCTAGAATGAAACAACATGGAGAAATAAAAATATCGGAAAGGAAATGAAAGGCAGAATTTAAAAAACAGTCATTAGACCAATAATGACATACACGGCAGAAACACGACCTGACACAGAGAGGACAAAAAGACTGCTCGAAACAGTGGAGCTGAAAACCCTTCGAAAAATCGATGGTAAATACTATGGGACAGAGCTAAAAGTACAGATATACGACGGTGATGCAAGGTGGAAAACATTAATAACTGGGTACGAAACATAAGAGTAGAATGGAACGATCACATAAGCTGAACGACAAAATATAGAGCAGCAAGGTCGGCGAGAGACGGTTCCCAATAGGAAAACGATCAGATTGATCCAAAATAAAATATAAATTCCCTTTTGTCTTCACTGCAGCATCCATCTGGCTTGCATATTGTAGAACCCTTGGAGGTGTCACCAGGGAAATGGACCAATAAGTTTTCGATTTAAAAATCTTTTAGTAATATTTTTAACATTTTTCAATATAATTAATGTTGCTTTTAGGATTGAAAACTTTACCTTTCAATTGCCAGATGACGCTACTCACCTAATCCAAACACGTCAGTTGCAATGTGGGGATAAGCTTTCATGGTTGGTCACTTCGAGTATGGAGCAGCAGGCCTATGCCTCTTCGAAGATGACTCCAATAAGAGTCGAAAATCGTCGGTTCAGAGTGCTGGACTGCGCTCCGTATTCCAAGTGAAAAATAAGATTGTTTTGCCTTCGCATTGCAACTGAATAAAAATGGTATACATTTTTATTTTTTAATAAAATATATATTTATGTGCATAAGTTAATTAACGTTCTAAATCCGAGCCTGAAAATATCAGAAAGTGTAACCATGGGGCTATTTTTCATGATGGAATATATGTACACTAAGAGCCACCATACTAGACACATAGGAACATTTAGCAATTACAGTCCTGCTGTGGGAGCACGCCAAATAGAATTATATTTTAGTGACGTCACGTTGCCTAGAAAAAGTCGATTCTCCCATTATGAAATTCTAATTTGTGACGTCAGCAAAATAGAATTCTATTTGGCCTGCTCTCGGCCCTTGACCCTTCGCTTGTTGCAATGTTTATTTTTATGTCAAGTGACGTTTAGAACATTAGAAAACTAAATATTTATTAACATAGAAAGTTGACAAATAATAATTCAGCTGTATTAAATTCAGCTGATCTAATTTTGACGTTTATAGTTGTCATTTTGTTAAAGTTGTAAATAAGTAATTGTTAAGTAATAATACTATTAGACCAGTAAGGATCTGCGAAAAAACTTCTATTTTTGGATGTGAGAGGTGGCATTCGGATTTTTGCAGATAAAGTTAGGTGACACCTTCAATAATAATAATTGACTTATGCTCTTTCTCAAATATGCCCGGAATATTAATAAAAAAATTAAAATATTTAAAAATTTAGAAAAACATCGATTTTTTTCTGTTTTCATTGCTTATAACTTTAAAACGATTAGTTTTGGAACAAAGTCGTAGAGAAATAAAATAAAGATAATTGAATTTTGTATGATAAACGACTGGTAAAAAATGTCTTAACGTATTACCTTTTTGCAATATAGCAATAAATACAAAATAAGGGGGCAAAATAAGTCTGTTGTTATTCAATATTTTTTAACCACTTTAGTGGCACTTAGAACCTTAGTAATTCGCTTATGAAAGTATTTATAACATAGTTAAATCGTGTACCAAATTTTATTAAAATCGACCTAATAAATTTTGCATAATAAATTTGCAATCTAAATTTTTTTAAAAAAGTTCAAATTTTTTAAAATCTTTCTGAAAAAAAGTAGACCATTTAGAAGTTGGCTAATTTTTTTACATATAAAGAGGTGCTCTCCCTATGTAATACACTTTACAGAATTAAAATCCGATTATTTAAGAGGCTCCAGCAATGTTTTAAATTTATAAACAATTTTTTGGCTTATAAACAAATAGCTTTGTTTAATAATAAAAAAAATAATTTTTAGCAATGCAAATAATTAAAACCGGTATAACTTGACTTAAACTTTCAAATGCTGTCAGCAGAATTGCTATTTTATTTTTTAATCAAACGTTATTCGCATTCAAAAATTGCAATTTCTCGATTTTTTGAAAGTTCCACCGCGTTTATCTCGAAAACTATGGATCCTACGAAAAAACTTGTAGGAACATTTTTTGCTTAGAATTACCCAAGAAATATAACAAAATGTCTTATTTTGAGAACAATCGATTTTATATAATTCCTCAAGTTCTTTGTTTATAACAATCTTATCGATATCCGGATCAACTGTAACCCAAAAAATTCGTGTTCTACGGGTCAAAATACATAAAAAATCTTGGGTAAGTCCATCTAAATAAAGGAGCCCGTAGCACCCCCTCCTGGCCACAGCACTAATTTGTTTATAAGCCAAAAAATTGTTTATAACTTTAAAACATTGCTGAGGCTGCTTACATAATCCGATTTCAATTCTGTGAAGTGAGTTAGATAGGTGGAGTACTTCTTTATATGTAAAAAAATTGACAAATCTTTGTATGTTCTAGTTTTTGTTGTGCAAGACTTTAAAAAATTTTAATTTTTTAAAAAAAGTTTAGATTGCAAAATTATTATGCAAAATCTAGTAAGTCAATTTTAATGAAATTTGGTGTACGGTTTAAGCACATTACAAAAATTTTCTAAGCGAATCTGGAAGGTTCCAAGTGTAACCTAAGTGATGGAAAATCATTGAATAAAGATAGGCTTGTTTTGCCCCCTTATTTTATATTTATTGCTATTTTGAAGCAAGGGTGATAAATTAACACATTTTTAACCAATTGCTTCTGATAGAAAATTTAATTATCTTTGTTTTATTCTTATAGAACTTTGTTCTAAAATGACTAGTTTTTAAGTTATAAGCAAAAAAATAGAAAAAAAAACGAAATGTTTTAAAATTTTTAAATATTTTATTTTCGTTATTAATGTTCCGGGCATATTTGAGAAGGAGCATAAATCAATTATTATTAACGAAGTAATCACCTAACTTTAACCGCAAAAATCTGAATGCCACCTCTCACATCCACCTAAAAACAGATCATTACTGGTCTATATTAACTAATGTATTTTTTGTATCGAGAAACAATTATTTTGAATAATTTTTTGACAGTAACATGACAGGGATGAAAGTCACATCTGAGAACGGACCGGATTAGCCAATAAGTATAGCAATTCGGTACCTACCCATGTGTCTAGTACGGTGGCTCTTACTGTATATGTTGTAGGATCGGAACTAAATAGTCTATAGAAACCAGCTAGGCCATCATGACCTTTTCAATTCCGATGGATCCATATACGTTTTTTTATGTATTTTGGCTGCTGATTATGAATTTAGAGGGTGGATTTCCATCCGTATGGTCAAACAATTGTTATAAACAATTTAATTGTTTAAATTGTTTATAAGACTCTAGCTCATAAACTAAAACAAATAAAAAAACTTCTAATATAATTTGTCCCTTGAATAAAAATAAAGAAACGGCGTTTATTAAATTTTAATTCAACATTAAAACTCAAGGTCAAGGCATTGTAAAATAAGTGTAAAATGGTTGCAGAATAAGTATTTTTCGAAGATTTTTCAATCGTAACTCGGCTTTGACGCATGCAAATGAGCTTTACAAAGTCTCATTCTAAAGCTTAATTTATAGCCTGTAAACAAACATCTGATAAATTACTTTGTCTTTATTTCTATTAAAGTTATACTTATTTGAAGTTGTAATTCTTTAAAAAAATTGAATTTGCATGCATCTACAGATATACATCGAGATATATGGGAAACCTAAGCATTTTTACATTTACATAAGCTTTTAGAGCAATCCTTACATATACATGGTGGTATTAAATCTGTGCTTGAAAGCATTAAAAATATCTCATTATATTATTAAATCTATAAAGAGGACGATTAGCTTTAACTGTTGCTTTTACGTTCTGCTGTGAATCATATCAATAAGAATACTATACCAAATCTATAAATTAATTATAAAAATTATCACGACTAGATTAAAAAATGCACTCTAATTTCACCAGCTACTAGAACAGGCCACATTTCGGAAGAAATCCCTTCTACCAGTCATAATAATTCTTATCGAAAAGGTGAAAGTATACAACCTACCCCTTACGAAGGTAGACGAAATGGTGGCAGTATAAAACATTGGAGACCTTACGAAACTAAACGACCAAGAGGAAGACCATAATATATGAGATGAATAATAGATATAAAAAGAAAAGCTCTCAGTATATTGCTCAGGATAGAGATCGATGGAAGAAGTTGGAAGAGGCCTATGTCTAAGGATAGACCATGTAAGGCTAATAGGGCAGTCAATGGGAGCAAGAAGAGGTTATTACCTCCGAATTCTATCCTACTGCATGGATTTTAATGAAATTTTAGGAATAGCATGAAAATATCTCCTTGTTCAAAGTCTACCCTATGCCGATGTGTGCTTTTGTCTTGGGGGCGGTTCCCAACCCTTCTCGTGGGTGGAAAATTGTTTGGTTAAGCAAATACGGAAGTTGCTAAAGAACCTAATTCTAAGCAAAATCTGTTCTATAATTTTTTTTTTTTCGAAAACTCAATACTTTTTGGGTTATTCGTGGTTAAATATTGGCCATTTTCATTGAATTATGACACCTTTTCAAACGGTTTTTTGCAAATACTTTAAAACAATGCATCTAACTAAAAAAAATTATATGAAACATTTTTGTAGCTCATAAAAAAATCAAAGAGATTTGTTCCTTCTTCAATCTTCTAGTTATAAGACAAAAAGAGAAATGGTAGGTAAAAAGAGTTTGTTTTTTTGGTGCATGCTTAAATCAGTGTATTCAACTTGAAATAACAGAGAATCGGTCGATTTTAGGTGTATAATGCTACCAATACCTTTTATTGTGCTTGAAAAGTCCTTTTAAATATGCAATATTAAATGTCGATTACATTCAAACTAAGCGAGATATGCTGCAAAAAATTGATGCCTAACGAAATTTAAGAAAAAATTGAGAAGTATATTTAACCCCTCATCCACAAGAATTTAAATGCATCGTTTTCCTTCTACAATACATTTTACTACAGTGTTATTTTTATGTTCAAAAAGTTGAGCGGGCTTAAAATAAATGGTTTTTGGAAAAAATAAGATCAAATTATAGAGCGCATATTTAAATTTTCTTAAAAATCTTCCTTTTTCTCCATGTAACTTGAAAATGATAATAGTTACTGTTATAAAAAATAAAATCAAAATGTTTATCTAGAAGAAACCTACATTTTTGTATCGCATCTTTTTTTTTGGCATCTCTTATCATTTTCGAGTTACATAAAGAAATATGAAGATTTTTAAGAACATTTAAAAATGCGCTCAATTATTTGATCTTATTTTTTTCAAAAACCATTAATTTTAAACCCGCCCAACTTTTTGATCATAAAAAGAACACTATAGTTAAATATATTGTAGAAGGAAAACGATGCATTTAAATTCTTGTGGATGAGGGGTTAAATATACTTCTCATTTTTTTAGTTTGAATAGTTTGAATGTAATCGACATTTAATATTGCTTACTTTATAGGTCTTTTCAAGCACAACCAAATTTATTGGTAGCATTATACACCTAAAATTGACCGTTTCGCTGTTATTTCAAGTTAAATATACTGATTTGAGCATACACCAAGAAAACAAGTTTTCTTCATATACCATATCTCTTTTTGTGTTGTAACTAGAATATTCATAAAGGAAAGAATTTCTTTTTTATTTTATAAGCTACAAAAATGTTTTATACAGTTTTTTTAGTTAGATTCATAGTTTTTAAGGTATTCGCAAAAAACCGTTTGAAAAGGTGTTATGTTTCAATGAAAATGGCCAATTTTCAACCAGGAATAACTCAAAAAGTATTGAGTTTTCGAAAAACAATTACAGAACAGTTTTTGCTTAGTATTAGGTTCTCTAGCAACTTCCGTAGTTATTTAATAAAAAAAATGTTAACCTCCGAGAAGGGGTGGGAACCGCCCCCAAGACAAAAACACACATCGGCATAGGGTAAACTTTGTTTCTTAGGCTATTCCCTACTTACTGTGAAATATCACGTAAATCGATATAGTAGGATGGAATTTGGAGCCACATACCCTCATTGACTGCCCTATAAGGACAATATAGAGTTTTAGCCAAAATCATTTTAGAAAATAAGGCATGGGGTCAGAAGTTGGGAAAGGCCTATGTCCAAGTATGGACGATATAAGGCTAATAATAAGATAGAGTTTAAACCAGAATTATTTTCATTTATTTGAAAAGGCATTGAGTCAGAATTGAAAATCAAATTAAAATCCATATATCGAAAGGTTGCCTAAAATCAGGACTCGATAGCTTATAATTGTATGAAAAAAAAACACGTGCCTAGTTTATTATACATCAGGCCATCCGTACATAATTCGCAAATATTTTACGGCTATCCCTACTTTTTCTGTCTCTACACGGCAAATTACGTGTAGTAAAATTCTCACTGGTATGTATATGTTAACATTACTACTTGACAATATCATCATTAACTTTAAGAGATGGCTTCTAAATGTTATTGGATAACTGTTACTTGTAGAGGTAATTGCAAATTATTAATTCAGTTAATAAATATGATAATTTTGTCACTAATTATGTATTCAGTGATTGTAATAATTTATATACTGTACAACAAAAACTAATACTCAATCGAGAAAATAGGAAAAGTGTTAAAGTTATATTTTAATAATACATTGTTACTATGGGACGCTTACAGTTTTGAACATCTTTAACAACCAAATACTTAGATCACAGAATATATTTATGCTGGTCAATCATCTGCTTGGATCGTCCATAAATAACAAACAGTTAACTTTTTATTAAGTTTATGTCTTCAATAAATTATTTATAGTCGATTCGCTAATCTGACACACAACTGTCTACACGACAATCGCAATAAAAATGCACTATATAGAAATAGACAAACCAAAATGCGTTGAATGTTCGAGGAGCACTCCCAAATTATGATTTGGGAGTGCTCCTCGTCCTTTTTTATTTCTAGTACATTTTTATTGTCATTGTAGTGTAGACAGTGTTGTGTCTCAGATTACCGAATCGACTATATCAAATACACTATCAATATTATATTATTTAATCAACAACTCAAAATATTGCCAATGCCATGTCAAATATTTAAAATTGTCACTGTCTTGTTATCATACATATTCGATTTAACTCAGTGCGTTGTATGACAAAGCTAGCGACACCACGGACATGGTGTCCATTGTTTTCAAATCCTGAGAAAACTAATAAATATTTTTAACCGCTTAACGCTCACATGTATTTGCAAAAATACGTAAAAAAATTACCTATTTATTTTACTACAGTAAAATAAACTACGAACAAGACTATTGTCACTAGATATAATCTAAAGTAAAAAAACGCATATTTTATTAGAAAAATATAAAATAACAAATACCCTCATGCGCTCACCCGAGTTAACTCGGTCGTAACTTTTTACATACAAAATACTACAAGTAAGAGAAAAAAATCGCAATTATTCAAGTATAATACTGTTAAATATTGCTAACAGTGTGATACACTCTAAAACAAGGGGTTACACACAGAGGTACATCACAGTCAGGGCTGAACGTGACGTCAGCAAAATAGAATTCTACTCATCGTGATCCCACCCCAGTCGGCAGTCGATCGTAGAAAGTTTAAAATTAGAAACGAGAAAACAAGAGGGCACGGGCGCCCATATAAAAATTTTTAGGGAGGGCCAGACGTGAAGATGTTGCAGATTACATTTCGCATACTTTGGATAACCATATATAGTTTAAAGCAACCGAAAAGCTAGGGGGGCACGGCCCCCCTGCCCATACGCTAGAGGAGTTAAAACGCGTAGACGCCTTATATATCGTACAAATATTTTAAACACGAGTTAACTCGGTTAAGCGAAAATAGAAACGTAGTTTAAACCCGAGTTAACTCGGGTAAGCACCTTAAGCGGTTAAAGTATTTAAACGCAGAATGAAAGACTAAATTATTATCCAGGGTCGAAAGTCCCTTAGAATAAATAAAAGTTTCTTTTGAACGAGATATTTGAAATTAAAGATCACACTGCATTTTCTCTTAGTTTTTCACCACTGTAACTTATTAAAATAAGCATTACAACAGTTTTCAGGGACTTTCAGCCCTCGGTAAGGACGTAATCTTTCATCCTTCGTTTAAATTTTTCAAAAATACTTATTAGTTTTCTCAGGATTCGAAAAAAAATGAATCCCATCTAAATAGCATTAGAGCCGAAACTACGTACCCATCCCCTTAAAGATCATAGTTAATATACAGATATTAATCTTAAAGTTTCTCTAAGACGCCTTAAAACTCACACAGAATCACCCTATATAACTTAACATTAAATTTTATTTCTATAACCATTTTAGCCAGTTTTAGAGGCATTTATATATTATTTTAATGTTTATGTTATGTGTGTTTAGGTTTATGCTATATCCTATTTGCCACTCATATGCTATTACTTTTATTATCTAATAAATCTGCAAGTAATGCATTTTATAATTTAAATTTTAATAATGTATAAATCTTTTTTAAAATATAAAATAAACTGCTCATCAAATGTTAAGGATATTGGTATGTCGATTCGCTAATCTGAGACATAACTCTCTACACCAGCGGTTCTCAAACTTTTTTAGTCGCGGCACCCTTGTAGGGCTAAAAATATTTCGAGGCACACCAACCCTTGAAGCGATTTGGGAAACGACAAAAAATGAAAAAAATACAATTCTGAGGCTCATTTGATTTCAATATAAACTTTATTTCAGATCAATAAAATGCAGTACATTTGATACTCAAATATTCTTACTTAATGTGATGAATGAAACTATTTCGATGATGTTTTCATTATATCCTTTATAATTATGGGAATCTTTGGAAGTTTGACCCTCAAATCCCTTGATGCTTGTAGTTTGCTTTTGTATTTGTTTTTAATGTAAGTATATGCAGAGAAAGAAGACTCACAGAGATAAGTCGATGTGAAGCACACAAGTTTTTTCACTGCAACCTTACCAACAACATTATTTTCCACCGGTGGGACCGCAGACGTTCGGATACAATTAGCGTCTCTTTGCAAAGACAATGACGACGACTTTGCAAACTAACGAGACGCTTACTCAACACACACTACACATGACACTAGATACCTAACTGCAAAAATTCACTGTACCTAACATGCCAATGACCATTAGTTGTCGAGGAATTAGCTAAATAAAAAAAAACACATTATTTTCTGAATATACTTGCATCCAGAATTCTTCTTGGCTTCCTTCACGGTAATTGAGTACACAGCTATATAAGTCATCTGAGTCAATATCAGGAAAATAGTTTACAATACTTTCTTCCAAACCTTGCAAATGAGGCAATAACAATTTCAAAGAAGTTCGTTTGAAGATTGATTTCATTTGTTACAACAAATTCCTGTAATCGAGAGAAATTTCTGAGGTTCCTTTTTTCAACACATGCTTTGAAAAATGTAAGTTTTTTAGACAAGGCTTTGATTTTATCTAATTGTGCTCCTCCTTTGCCTTGAAGCGAAGTGGTGGTTTTATTTATTATTTCGAAGATATATGAATGGTATCCCAATTTTAGCAGCCAATTGACAGCAGCAATAGATTGAAGTGATCCATACCCATATCTTCAGCGGTGAGCTTTAAAAGGCGTGCTTGAAGCGGACGGCTCTCCACATGGTTAATTATTTTCACAGAACCATCCAATACGTCTTTCAAACCTTGCGGCATCTTTTTAGTTGCCAAAGAATGGCGGTGTAAGATACAATGACTGCTGGAGGCATTTTCTGCCACTACATTTATTCTAGACACCGTCCCTCTAATTTTACCAACCATTGCAGCCGCTCCATCACTGCAAATATCCACACATTTACTTCACTCTATACCATTTTTTTCTTATATACTTGTGGATAGGCTTGAAAATTTTTCACCAGTGGCATAACTTTCAAGCTCTTTACACATTAGGAGTTAATTGATGGATTCGACCGTTACTTGATGGAAGTTCATTTTATCTAACAATAAAACACTGAAAACGTTTGTTTTCTATACTTCCACAAAATTTATTATAACTAAGTGACTACAGCTGTTTCGGCGGAGTGCCTTTCTCAAGTGATATAGTTTACAATGTGTTTGCCTTTTTAAGTCTTCAACTGAAGAGGTTGAATAGTGGGGAGTTGTTTGTCTCGAGTTGGTCATTCAGAATTATATCTGTATTTTTCAGTTTATTAATTTCCATAGATTCTAAAAAAAATAGCTTAAGGCCTTTATTTTGAATATGTAGAATTTTAAACTCTTCATTGAAAGAATGATTATGATCTAGAAGGTGAAGTGCGTATGTAGAAGTGTCTGTTTTTCTATTGTTGAATGCCCTTTTGTGTTCTGCTATCCGTTTGTCAAAAGTTCTGCCAGTTTGACTGATGTACGTTTTCGGACAGTCACCACAAGTTAGTTTGTACACACCACTCTGTAGTTGCTTTCTCCTTCGGCTTTTATTGTTCTTAATATATTTGCTAAAGTTGTTGTTAGTTCTGAAAGCTGGTGTTATTCCTTTCTTTTTTATGTATCTGGCTATCTTTGTTGTTATCTTGCCAGTATATGTGAGAGAGCAGAAGGTACTGGGTTCTTTCTGTGGTGGTGGATACACTAGTTTCAGGGCTTTCTTATGGAGATTTTGGTTTAAAATTTTGTTAACTGTTTGTTCGTTATATCCGTTGTTTACTGCTATTTCTTTAATGATGTTTAGTTCTATCTCGAAGTTATTTTTTGTCATGGGAATTTCTGTCAGTCTATGTATCATGCTATGGTAGGCTGCTAATTTGTGTTGTGTAGGATGTGATGATGAATTGTGTATAGTTGTGTCAGTATGGGTAGGTTTATGATATACGGAGAACTCATGTTTGTTGTGTAGTCTGGAAATCGTTACATCTAGAAAGTTTATGGAGTTATTCTGTTCTGTTAGAACAGAACAGAATAACTCCATAAACTTTCTAGATGTAACGATTTCCAGACTACACAACAAACATGAGTTCTCCGTATATCATAAACCTACCCATACTGACACAACTATACACAATTCATCATCACATCCTACACAACACAAATTAGCAGCCTACCATAGCATGATACATAGACTGACAGAAATTCCCATGACAAAAAATAACTTCGAGATAGAACTAAACATCATTAAACAAATAGCAGTAAACAACGGCTATAACGAACAAACAGTTAACAAAATTTTAAACCAAAAACTCCATAAGAAAGCCCTGAAATTAGTGTATCCACCACCACAGAAAGAACCCAGTACCTTCTGCTCTCTCACATATACTGGCAAGATAACAACAAAGATAGCCAGATACATAAAAAAGAAAGGAATAACACCAGCTTTCAGAACTAACAACAACTTAAGCAAATATATTAAGAACAATAAAAGCCGAAGGAGAAAGCAACTACAGAGTGGTGTGTACAAACTAACTTGTGGTGACTGTCCGAAAACGTACATCGGTCAAACTGGCAGAACTTTTGACAAACGGATAGCAGAACACAAAAGGGCATTCAACAATAGAAAAACAGACACTTCTACATACGCACTTCACCTTCTAGATCATAATCATTCTTTCAATGAAGAGTTTAAAATTCTACATATTCAAAATAAAGGCCTTAAGCTATCTTTTTTAGAATCTATGGAAATTAATAAACTGAAAAATACAGATATAATTCTGAATGACCAACTCGAGACAAACAGCTCCCCACTCCTCAACCTCTTCAGTTGAAGACTTAAAAAGGCAAACACATTGTAAACTATATCACTTGAGAAAGGCACTCCGCCGAAACAGGTGTAGTCACTTAGTTATAATAAATTTTGTGGAAGTATAGAAAACAATCGTTTTCAGTGTTTTATTGTTAGACATTAGGAGTTCTTCTTCTATTTTCATCCCGAATGAAAACCGCACAAACACAAGCAGAACAGCAAGTCCAGCAACGTCGGTACTTTCATCAAGCTGTAAACTGAAGAATTCACAAGTTTTTAATCTATTTATAAGCTCTCTCTCTTCAAAGTCTGAAATAGTGTGAATTCTCTTGATTATAGTGCTGTTTGACATCTGCACATTATCAGTCTTCTTAGTTATATCTGGATCTAACATGCAGTGTACGTCGTCACTTTTCTTCTGCAGTTATATCTAAAACTTCAACTTTAAATCTAACTGTACTCACTTATCGGCTGCAAGAATTAAACTCTGGAATAGTAAGACCGTTGATTGAGGTATTGTACGGTATATTAATATTAATATTCATATTTCAATCAACGGTAATAGTGTGGAATGAATGCAGGTAGCAGTCGCATCGGTCGAATTCGGATGTTTGTTTCTCGGTCGCCATCGAGAATAGGGCTTTTTATTCACAGTCATTTGTTTCGAGCTTCTGTCATATGTCGTATAATCTGTGTATATTAAAATTTTACACAGATTATACAACATATGACAGAAGCTCGAAACAAATGACAATCGATGAAAAGCCCTATACACAAGTACACAAAATAGTCAACATGTTTCGATTGGACAGTGGCGCAGCGGCCGGTTGATCGACTTTTCTCAAATGTTCCACGTCACCCTTGGCAAACGCTTGAGGCACCCCAGGGTGCCGCGTCACCCACTTTGAGATCCTCTGGTCTACACTACAAAAACAATAAATATGCACTAGAAATAAACAAGCACGAGGAGCACTCTCAAATCATGATTTGGGAGTGCTCCTCAAACATTCAACGTGTCTTGGTTTGTTTATTTTTATATAGTGCATTTTTATTGTGATTTTAGTGTAGACAGTTATGTCTCAGATTAGCGAATCGACATATTAACGGTAAAATATTGCGAAACCTCTAAATTTTAAAGAACCGCTTGGATTGACATGAAATTTGGCACACATAGCTAACAAGTCAAAGAAAAAAAGTGATATTGTGCCGATATGTGCTTTTGCCCTGGAAATATTCGTCCAAAGAAAGTCAGGAAATCGATAAACTGGCTAATTTTAAGTAACTTTTGTTCTATAGAGTTTTTTCACTAAGTCAATACTTTTCGAGTTATTTGGCAGTGAATATGTTCATTTTTTCAACAATATAACCACGCTTTTAGACGGTTTTTCGCAAATAACTCAAATAGTAAGTATTTTGTCGAAAAAATATTCTTAGCAAAAATATAGCGTGTAAAATTTTTTAAAAAATGGTGTATATATCACGTCTCTACACCTAGTAGAAGCAGAGTTATAGCTAATGAAAAATAGGTTCATATTCGTCAAATTCCAAATGGAATACTTTAACGTGAAATAACCAAAAATGAAGCACATTTCGGGGAAAACTCATTACAACTTTTATAAAGTGTTTAAAAAAGCTTCATTTTTGTTTTATAAAAAAAAATTCTAACATCAAAATAAACAAGTTACGCTAAAAATAAAGTTAGTCCCTTTTGGTTTTGGTAGAAAAATCGAGAAAATCACCGCCTAATTAGTATCTTAAATGAAATTAATCGTTACGACTTCACAAGTTTCTTGACTCGTGTATATATTGTTAATATCATCTGTAAGTTTCATCGGTTCAAAGTCCTTATTATTGAAAGGGCTGTAGTTAAAAGGGGTTGAACGAGTCACTGATCACGAATGTATGCAAATTTAGAAACACCAAATCTCAATAAATTTTTGTCTAACAGAAAAACAAAAAAATACATGATATTCAAAAAATCAAATCTGACTTTTTTTGTTTTTCAAGATTTTTGGTATATCTAGCAGTTTTTAAGTTATATTGAAAAAAAGCATATTTTTCAAAATTAAAATTTTTAAAAATTTTACTTTGAAACCAAGTTTTTTCAAAAATAAGCACTTTAAATCGATGAAACTTACAGATCATATAAACACAACATAAGTAAAATAATTTGTGGAGCGGTAACGATTAATTTCATTTAAGTTGCTAATTAGGGGGGTGGTCTTCCCGATTTTTTTTTGCAAAAACAAAAGGGACCAACTTTATTTTGAGCGTAACTTGCTTAAATTTAAAGCTAGAAACTTTTTGTAAAAACAAAAATAAAGCTTTTTTTAAACACTTTAAAAAAGTTATAATTGGGTGTTCCCAGAAAGTGCTTAATGTTTTGGATATTTTACGTCGAAATATTCTGTTTGAAATTTGTTGAATATGTATCTATTTTTCATTGGTTATAACTCTGGTTCTACGAGATCCAGAGACCTAACGCGTACACCATTTTTTTACTTTTTTATAGGCTATATTTTTGCTAAGAACGTTTATTTTTTCGACAAAATACTTACTTTTTGAGTTATTTGCGAAAAACCGTCTAAAAATGTGGTTATTTTGTTGAAAAATGAACATATTCACTCGCAAATAACTCGAAAAGTGTCGACTTGGCGAAAAAGCTCTATAGAACAAAAGTTACTTATAATTATTAGTCAGTTTACCCATTTCCGGACTTATTTTTTACATATATTTTTTCACCCCCAAGAGGGGGTGACAGTCACCCCCAGGGCAAAAGCACACATCGGCACAATATCATTTTTTTTCTTTGACATGTAAGCTATACATATGCGAAATTTCATGTCAATCCAAGCGGTTCTTTAGAATTTAGAGCAAAAACCGTGAAAGAATGGACTATATTATTCAAATAAAACTTTTGCAATCGAAAAAATTTGGTTATTTTCAAAATGGAAGTAAATAGTCCGGCTAAATCCTTTTTTTATTACAAAATTTTCAGTACATGTCTATCACAATAATTTAGTTTTTAGTGTAAAGATATGTTCTTCTTCTTCTTCTTTCTTGTATGTAGGCTTTAAAGCCTGTTTATTCTTCAATATTGGCCTCCTAAATTGTTTAAATTATCGCACCATCTTTTTCTTGGTCTGCCATTACTTCTTCGTCCATTTGGTGACTTATCTCGTGCTATTCGTACTATCCTATCTTCTGCCACTCTGCCACTCTACTAATGCATAGGCGCCCATACCCATGGGACTGATATTCGTCGAAGTATTTTCATCTCTGCTGTTTCTAATCATCGTCTCGTTTTAGATGTTTCAGGTTTTGTCACCGCCGTGTATGTCAATATACGTCTAATTGCTGCTTTATATATCTTTGCTTTTGTGTCTTTTCTTAGCTGTTTGTTCTTCCAGATTGTTCATTAAGAGATCCCGCCGCTTTACTTGCTTTTAAGCTTTGTTGTCGTACTTCTTCTTCAACATCTCCTTAACTAGTTTAGCCCAGTCGGGATACCATTTGACCTTGCATTAGGAGCTGCCCCAAATTTTATTTTTCTAATCTTTAGGGGGGTCAATAGTAGTATAAATTTAAAATCTCGACTGAATTTGACCGTTGCGTTAGCCGCCATCTTGATTTTAAACTAGAACCGTTTTTGCTCAATATCTCCGCCATTTTCAACTTTTCGACAAAAAATATACATATTGAAATTGTTGAAAATGCGATTTTATATAATTTTGTTATGGAGAAAAACAGTGACAGTTAAAGCATAATTATTGATTTATTGAATTATCTCGTTTATTATTACTTTTACAACAAATTTTAATCTACACAAGAATTAAGAGAATTAATTTTTTTACAATTTTGATCTTTTTCATTTTTATGATAAAATCAATATTTAAGGTAGTACGTATGCGGTAAAGGCGCGAGCGTAAGACCCGATTAATTTTAAAGCAATTGTTTTTGTTCAATATCTTCCCCATTTTCAACTTTTCGACAAAAAGTGTAAGGACTGAAATTGTTGCGATTACGATATACTACAATTTTTCGAGAGAACCAGTGGCGGGTCTAAGAGGGGGGGAATGGGAAAATTCCCCCAACGGGGTCCAAAATTTAAAAAAATTGTTGAAATATTAAAATATGTTAGCTGACATGAAACTTAATTATCGACAGACAAATTCAACCAATAAAACCCGCTAGTTAATAGAATTAAGTGAACTTAATGCATATAAGATATTATTTATGTTTTTATGTACTTAGTTTGGTTGGCGTTTCATTGGAAGTTTAAAAAATTGTATAAAATATAATTCTCTTTATTTTTGTTTAGGTACAATTATGTCGTAAAGTTAATAATAAATGAGACAATTCAATAATTATGATTCCCCGCTTCCACTATTTTCCTCCTTAACTCGGAGACTATTGATCGCATAACAAAACTGTGGAAAAGAAATTGTAGGAAATTGCGTTTCCAACAATTTTAGTTCCAACCGTTTTTGTCGAAAAGTTGAAAATGGCGGAGATATTAAGCAACAACGGTTCTCCTTTAAAATCAATATGGCGGCTAATGTAACCGCGGAATTAAGTCGAGATTTTAAATTTACACTACTATTGATCTCCCCTAAAGGATAGAATTATAAAATTTGAAGCAGCTCGGAAAAAAGATTCAATTCAGTAATTATGCTCCCCCCACCACTTTTTACTATTTTCCCACTTAACTCGGAAAATGTCAACCGCATGAAAAAAATTATTAAAAACAAATTGTAGGAAATCATATTTGGAACAATTTAAGTTGAAAATAGCGTAGATATTGAACAAAAACAATTGCTACAAAATCAATCAGGTCTTACGCTCGCGCCGTTATCGCATACATACTACCTTAAATATTAACTTTACCAAAAAAATGAAAGAAACTAAAATTATGTAGAATTCAATTCTCTCTATTTTTATAATCAAGTATATTCAAATGGGAAATAAGCCACAATTTTACCTAAAAATGATTTTATTAACGTTTCGACGCCCAAGTCGGGTGTCAAAATACAAAATAATATTAAATAAACAAAAATGTTGTTGCTTAGTAAAAAATTCTTCTAATAATTTATTTAATCTGACTCATTTATATCGGCAATTCAGACACGTATTATACATTTTAAAGTAGACGACTTTAAAAATGATATTGCCAATATTGATGAGTTGCGTTCCTGGGACGACTTTACTAAAAGATAGTTCATTCGATTACATGAAATCAATCCCAACTCAAGAATAGCCGCCAAAAAAATCATAGCATGTGATCTGTCTTTAAAAAGACAACCAAATGCAACGGTGGTACTGAAATTCTCGCGTTAGAGATTCCATAGTAAATCACGAGGGAAAACCAGGAAAAACCTCGTGATACTATCCCGACATCGCAAGTATTTGGGTTTACATTTAGTTTACTCTCAAAACTAATACCAAATTCTGACTTGATATTTTAAATTTTAAATAATACTAAAATACTAAATATGTACTAACTCGATATGTTACTGATTTACTAATTGTGGTATTTTCTTTCTATTTTATATATTATAGAATTTTTATATTTAATTATATATTATATAAAATATAAAATATTTTATATATTATAGAAAGAAAATACCACAATTAGTAAATCAGTAACATATCGAGTTAGTACATATTTAGTATTTTAGTATTATTTAAAATTTAAAATATCAAGTCAGAATTTGGTATTAGTTTTGAGAGTAAACTAAATGTAAACCCAAATACTTGCGATGTCGGGATAGTATCACGAGGTTTTTCCTGGTTTTCCCTCGTGATTTACTATGGAATCTCTAACGCGAGAATTTCAGTACCACCGTTGCATTTGGTTGTCTTTTTAAAGACAGATCACATGCTATGATCTTTTGTGGCGGCTATTCTTGAGTTGGGATTGATTTCATGTAATCGAATGAACTATCTTTTAGTAAAGTCGTCCCAAGAACGCAACTCATCAATATTGGCAATATCATTTTTAAAGTCGTCTACTTTAAAATGTATAATACGTGTCTGAATTGCCGATATAAATGAGTCAGATTAAATAAATTATTAGAAGAATTTTTTCCTAAGTAACAACATTTTTGTTTATTTAATATTATTTTGTATTTTGACAACGACACCCGACTTGGGCGTCGAAACGTTAATAAAATCATTTTTAGGTAAAATTGTGGCTTATTTCCCATTTGAATATACTTGATTATAAAAATGCCACAAGAAAATAGCTTCAGAACAACCTCTCTATTTTTGTATAGGAACATTTTTGTCAAATAATTATTGCAATAATTATACTCTATTTATATATAACTGTCACTATTTTCCGCTATAACTCGGAAAATATCGATGGCACGAAAAAATTGTAAAAATAGAAATGATAGAAAATTATATTTTCAGCAATTTTCATTGTTGTACTCTTTGTCGAAAAGATGAAAATGGCGGAGATATTGAGCAAAAACGGTTCTCGTTTAAAATCAAGATGGCGGCTAACGCAATGGCGGAATTCAGTCGAGATTTTAAATTTACACTACTATTGACCCCCCCTAAACATTAAAAAAATTAAATTTGGGGCAGCTCCTAATGCAAGGTGAGGCCTGTTATTCGTCTAACCCGACTGGACTAGTTATATCTGTTCCCAGATATCTAAACTTTGCTTCCTGCTTTACTATTTTCCCATCAATTTCGATTTTACGTCGTAGTAGGTATTTAGATGTTGTCATATATTTGGTTTTTTCTGCTGATATTATTATATTGTATTTCTTGTCTGTTGTATTGAAGACATATATTAATCATTGGAGATCGTCTTCTGTCTCAGAGATTAATGCGGCGTTGTCTGCATAACATAATATTTGGATTTCTTTGTTCTACATTCTGTAACCATAACCTTTACGTACTGCTTGTATTATTTCGTCCATTATTATATTACAGAGTAGTGGGCTTAACGAGTCACCTTGTCTGACTCCGCTTTGTACTGGTATAAACTGTGTACGTGTAAAGATATGGAAAGAAGGAAGTTAAGTGTTACAGAGGCAAATATGGCATATTGGCATGATCCAGGATGGGGCTATGCAAGTGGATGTAGGTGAAAATTTGAATTAATCTTAAAGCATAGTTTCTTTGTTAGTCAATAGTTTCAACGAAATGAGAAATGATGCGCAACGACTCAGAACCTAAAAAAACGAGAGTTATTACGCCCAGGACTGTTACATTGCTCTATCAGCTCGAATAACGCCACTAGATACCTGAATAGGAGGTTTTTAATACCCTGGCTGCGTTTAGAGATATTTATAAACTTACGTGTAGTGCGTTACGAGGCATATATGTCCCGTAGTGAAACTTGACCACAATGCCTTACGACAGAGTCAACGCAGCCAATCGTTATTGTAATACGAGGTCTATTTGTTTCGTAACACAGCCAAGGTGTTGATAAAACGAGAAATCCAATTTAAGTAGAAATTCTACGTCGAAAGCTCTCTGAGACCAATTTATGATCAAGGCGTCTTTTAAGAAGAGTTTCACTCACCGCAGAGCACAGATGCCAAAGACTAGCTTGGGCTCTGGAACATCGAAATTGGCAGAAATAATGGAAATCTGTACTCTTTACCGATGAGTTACGCTAAGTAAGTTTGAACCTTTTTCTTAGTGCCAAGAAATCGTCAAACTGCCCAAAGAATTCGTCCATTTCGAGGAGGTACTGTTACAGTGTGGGGTGGAATTTCTTTGAATGGTCCAATAGACCTATAGATAGATAAAGATAGTGATGATAATATCCAACCATCCATTGGGAGACGGCACTTAAAGAAGAAGGAAACCTGTTAGTTTTGAACAGGAGTATGACCAGAGTGATTTGTAGAGTCATTATAAAGTCATCAACAATATTACTCCACATTTTCACGCCGCTATGGGTCAAGACTTTCTTTTTCTTGATGATAATGCAACTGTGCACTGGATTGCCACTGTCGCTGAAGCTAGAGAAAATCAAGATATTTCTCATTTGCCATTACCCCCTGGCCTCCTGATCTCAACTGCATTGGACATGCTTGAGATCAACTGCAGGGAGAATTAGATTCACACAAACCATGCCCCGAAACTCTTCATCAATTTTTATGATACCTATTGCCAAAATTTGGGATATAAATCAAGCAAGATGTGCTTAATAATTTAGTAGAAAATATGTCACTACGTTGCTAAGCCGTCATTCAGATTCGTGGAAGAGACACCACATATTAAACAATTTTTTGTTGGATTTTGAAAACTATTCGGCTGTTACAGGAAATTTTGTTAATTATAATTTTTTATTTTTTTGTACGAAACTTTTTAGTCCTGCCGCCAGGGGGATACAACGGCCTCCTTAATTTATATGGACTTACCCAAGTTTTTCTTATGTATTTTGACCCATAGAACACGAATTTTTTGGGTAGCAGTTGATCCGGATGTCAATAAGGTTGTTATAAACAAAGAACTTGAGGAATTACACAACAGCGGTTTTTCGCAGAACAAAACATTTTTTTGTATTGTTTGGGTGATTCTAAGCAAGAAATGTTCTTACAAGTTTTTTCGTAGGATGCATGGTTTTCGAGATAAACGCGGATGAACTTTAAAAAAATCGAAAAAGTGCAATTTTTAAACCCGAATAATTTTTGATTAAAAAATAAAATAGCAATTCTGCTTGTAGCATTTGAAAGTTCAAGTCAAATTCTATCGGTTTTGATTATTTTCGTTGCTAGAAATTAATTTTTTATTGTTAAACAAAGCTGTAAACACGTAAATTTAGATTTAGATGTAGAAATTGTCTGTATACATGCCTACTCGTTCGATTTCAAATGAGAAATGCACTGATAACATCATTCAAGCACTATGTGTTTATAGCTTTGTTTAACAATAAAAATTTAATTTTTAGCAATGAAAATAATCAAAACCGATAGACTTTGACTTGAACTTTCAAATGCGGTAAGAAGAATTGCCATTTTATTTTTCAATCAAAAGTTATTCGGCATCAAAAATTGCAATTTTTCGATTTTTTGAAAGTTTAACCGCGTTTATCTCGAAAACTATGCATCCTACGAAAAAACTTGTAAAAACATTTTTTGCTTGGAATGATCCAAAAAATACAAAAACGATGTTTTGTTTTGCGAAAAATCGCTGTTATGTGATTCCTCAAGTTCTTTATTTATAATCATCTTATCGACATCCGGATCAACCCAAAAAATTCGTGTTCTACGGGTCAAAATAAATAAAAAACTTGGGTAAGTCCATCTGAATTAAGGAGGCCGTTGTACCCCCCCGGCGACAGGACTATTTGAGTAAGTAGATTTTTGATACAAAAGAGATGTAGTGATCTTAAGTTATTTTATAATAAATAAGTTTTTATCATTTACCTTTGAATATTTTTGTTTTTAAAGCATTTTCTGATAATAGATGGGTACGTATTATAAACGATGAACTATAACATACCTGTCTTTTATAGATAAATTCTAAAACCTTACATTATTTAAGTTTTTATTTTTCAATTATAATTTTTATGTAGAATTAAACTGTCATTCATTTTATACTTTAAACAGATTATCCGAAGAATAGCGGTCGTCTTTCTAGGCATTTTATTATCCCATAAATTGAATGAAAACCAATCTATCAAATCTCAGTTACTCTTAATCCTCTTTCACCTGGTTTCACATGGAATGAACAATCGATACCCATTCTTTTAAAAGGTCACGGATAAGGCGAAGACCAATACCACTAAAATAAACTTTAATTTTGTTGCTACGAGTAAAAAATATGTACAAACTATTTTTTTTTTATTTTTTATTAGAAAATACTATTACATACTAGTAAACGCTTAGAAAATACACAACAATTAATGTTATTTGATAAGTTTACCAGATATAATAAAGCTATTGTACCGTGTGATCCAAAATTATTGTCACCATAGGTGGCTCTAAACGACAGAGGTGGCTCTATACAGTGCATGCCTATTAATAATTTAGATATACTTTCCAGTTTACGTCAACTTTGACAGATACTTATCAGTGCACGTACGTCAACTTAAAAAACACTATAATTGAACATAAAAAGTAGCAGAGGAAGCAAAATTTTAACTTTATACGAATTGAAGGTGATTTAAATCTTTATTCTTTGTTTGAAAAAGTGATCATAACAACACTGAATATAGCCGCAGTTGGCCGTGACGTCACACTCCGGCGGTCTTTCAGAATAAAACAAGATATACGTAATTTTTTCCACGGATAGCTTTGATCCCAATAATTGTGGATCGCTCGTTAGTATGTCTTCACTATTATGTTTCTTAAGTTTAGTTATTACAATTTGATCCTGATATACTATAGTGAGGACCTTTAGGTTAGAATAAATTCATTTTCTCGAGGAATGTGCGATTTTAAAGAGAAATCCTGAAACAGGCCGATTTTTATTTTTAAGTTATGATTTCTTAGCATAATATAATCATACTATTGACGTCATCCATATGATGACGTAATCGATGATTTTTTTTAAATGAGGGTAGGGGTCCTGTGATAGCTCATTTGAAAGGATATTTAATTCTCTATCAGTAATATAACCATTGACATAATTATTTATACAGGATGCCTGAGAAAAATTATTTTGAATTAAATTTATTGAGACAAAAAGATAAATGAATGTAATTTATTTAATTCAAATACATTGTGCTTCTGTCAAAAAACAGAAGAAAATATTTATTTGACAAATAAATATTGTTTTTCGCTTAAATTCAATGTTGCTGACACCCACCTGCCTCTTACCAGTTTGAACATTTAATTTAAGCGAAAAGCAACGTTTATTTGTAAAATAAATATTTTTTCTGTTTTATGACAACAGTAAAATGTCTTTTGAATTAAATAAATTATATATATTCTTCTATTTGTCTGTAATTCTTACGTTTGTATTATTTTTATTATTTCGAATTCCTTCCCCATCTTCAGGAAAACATCTTGATTAGTTACTCTATATATCAGTGGTATTTTCCACATTCTCCTGTAGAACCACATCTCGAATGTCCCAATGTTTTTGATGTTTGTCTTTTTCAGTGTCCAAGCTTCCATGCCTTACAACAGTACGGAGAAAACATAGCACCTTAACAGTCTCGTTCTTAATTTCAAATTTATATCCCGTCAGCATAGGAACTTTTTCATTTTGATAAATGATTGTCTCGCTAGTTCTAGTCGCCCCTTAATTTCTCTTGTCTCGTCATTAGTATCAGTGAACCAAACCCCTAAATATTTGTAGGACGTAACTCTTTCAACTTGCTTATTATTTATGGTTAAATTCACATTGGTGTATAACTTCTTTGTAACAATCATAAATTTAGTCTTTTTGATGTTGAGTTTTAGACCATACTTGTTGGTATGATTGTTTATTTATTCCAGGAAATACTATAAATTTGCTGGGTTATCCGTTACTTTTAGCGTGTCATCAGAGTATCGTATATTGTTAATTAACTGTTAACTTTTAAATGTTATTTCTACGCGTATATAATAAAATATGTCTGGTGGCTGTAATTCCAGTGTACTAAACTCGGTTAAATGATTCCAAAAAGGAACAGACCTACTACTTAAGTAATATTTTGTGTTGATATCATGTGACGTCACATGCAATTGCGCAAATGACGTGTAACGGTATTTATTTTGTAGCTACTGTATGTGATCGGTCTTTGCAGTGCTTTCCTAACTAATCTTCTTATTGCTCACCACACTGACTACCAATGGGATTATTTTGTGATTATGAATAATATGATAATATTTAAATATGGGTCCTCCTTACTGAATTTTCCACGTCCATATAAATATGTATTGTGAATTCTGATAAGGGGTAGTTTAGTTACGCAATACGGAGCCAAAATTTTCTAGCTTGCGCCGAACTTATATGTATTATAACTAGAGCTCGGGAAATGTGCAAAATGCATATTAAGTGCATATTTGCATATTTTGGATAAATTTTATAAGTGCATATGCATTTACTAAAAATGCATATTTTGAGTTATTTATGAAAAACCTCTTTAAAACATGCATTTTTTCACGAAAACCCAAAATCTGTGATCTTTGATAATTTAAAAAGTGTTAATTTATTTTAATAACTTTATATACCAAATTTTCCTTAGAATTTGTCCCTCTATCTATTTATGGGGTTATTTTTAATAAAGTAATTTTCACCCCCAAAAAGGGGGTGGCATCCACCCCAGGGTAAAAGCGCAAGCTGGCACTATTTCACTCTTGTTTATTGAGGTATCGTCTAACCATTCACCAATTTTCGTGAAAATCGATGGAGGTTGACTGAAATCGAACGTAATACATAGTTGATTTTTACCTTTAGTGACGGCACTATCGAAAAGACATTGCAATTCAATAATCGAAATGCGTATATTGTGCAAGCTCATAAATTAGTAAACATAATATGTAGTTGCAAAATAATTAATTTTTTTAATTGTAAGTACAATTCTTTCTTGATCCGGGAAGATAGGGAGGTTTTCTTGCGAAGGGATTATAGCTCAATAATCGAAATGAGCGTATTTTGAAAGTTTATTCTTAGAATTTATGCGCTATACGAATTATATCCTCGATAAGATATATTTTAATTTTTCTCGGCATTTTTCTCTTGAGTTGAATCAATTAGAGTGTTGTTCTAGGGTTAAAGGGATAAGCTCAAAAATATAAACTGTATCACTTCGAAAGCTCATAAATAGACCGCAATTCCGCCGCAAAGATCAATTCAATATCTCTATTTTTAAGTGGTGGGAGGGGGGTGCGTCAGCCCCCACAAAAATATTATATTTCTGCCCAGTGTAACGAGCCCGAAATTTTTAATCTACCGTATATGAAATCTCATAAATAGCTCGTAATTTAGCACTACTTATATTTTAATCTCTCTAAGGTGGGGCCAGCTCAACAGGAGTGAAATATAAAGAAGTTTTTCCGTGTATAAACAATTATTATCGGATAGACTGCACAGTTTTTCTCTAGAAAATTTAGAAAAATATTTAATGATATATAGTTTTAACTTTACCAACAATATAATAAAGAATGATGATGATGATGATGAATATAAAGAATACATGAATATAATGATGTAGAAATTTCAATAAATATTTTTGTGACTAGCATAAAATAAATTAAATACTTTCAATACAAAGATTGCTGCGTTTTTTATTTATATGCATTAAATGCATAAAAGCATATTTTAGTGCATATTTCAGGGTTTTTTAAGTGCATACTTCCCGAGCTCTAATTATAACCGATAGAAAAAGTCTCGTACAATAATTTGGAGTTGTTTGCGATCAAAGTATCATGGAACTGCGCGTTGTCTCACATATTCTATTCATTCTTTAGAACTTTTGTGTATTGATTTGCGGCAATAGAAAATTTATATGTTGCCGCAAACATATTGTCACTACAGGCGAGCGGCGAACTCCAAAAACGTTTTTTATTTTTCGATAAACCCATAACTCTCTGGAAACCGGATATATTTAGTACCAAAATGTTCGCATTAAAATCTGCAGAAGTTTTTTAAATAACATCTTTAGATTGGAGAGGGGAAAGATGTAAAAAAAAACACGAAAAATCAATAACTTTGACACAATAGACGATGGTCATTTTCGCAAAATACGAGATATGTCAGATCCTAATAGTGTTGTCAGTCAATAAGTGCATTTGGCTCCGAATTTCTTCCTAATGGATAAATTTACTCGATATTTTCACAGTGAGCAGGGAATAGCTCAAGAAACAAAATTTATCGAAAAACGCTTTTATCTTGGTGGTTGTTCTTATCCCTTCTCGGGGGTAGACATTTAAAAAAAAACGTGAAACATTAAAGGACCTAGATTTAAACCAAAAATTGATTTGTAATTTTTTAGACAATACTTTTTGAGCCCTTTGTGATCTAAAATTTGCCATTTTTATTGAAAATTAACACTTTCTCCTGCTGGTTCTTAGAAATAACATAAAAACTATGCATCTATAAAAATAAATATTTTTGTAGCTTATAAAAAACAAAAAAGATTTTTTTAGAAGTCTTTTAGTTGCAATATAAAGCAAGATATGGTAGGTGAAACGAGACTTTTTTTGTACATTGGTACATTCAACTTGAAATAACAGAAACGTGATCGTTTTTACGGGTATAATGCTGCAAACACTTTTTGTAGAGCTTGAAACACCTTTAAAATGAGTACTATTAAATGACGACTGCATTTAAATTAAGCGAGATACGGTATAAAAAATATCACTCATATATTTTAAGAAAAAATGAGCAACAATAAGTTAAGCACGCATCCATCAACGTTTAAATATATCGTTTGTCTTCTACAATACCTTTTATTTTAATGTTATTTCTATCCTCAAAAAGTTGAACTGGCTTTTGAAAAAAAAAAGAATGTGTGTGTACTTTGTACCGACGTAAAAAGTTATACTTTTATTATACTTATGATTTAAACGAAATTAGTATACTTTTTATTTATATTTTATTTAAATATTAAACCAATTTATACTTACTACTTCTCAAACATTTTTAATAAAACAGTGCCAAAAATTAAAATAATAAAAGAATAAAACACACACAAACACATTAAAAATGCCACAAATGATTTCTGAACATTAATTGTCAGAAATTTTTTTAACTAAATACGTATTTTCTGAAAATAAAATTATATAATAAATATACTTACAATCATAAAATGTATAAAAAAAACAGAAAAAAATTAAAGTTTTTAATGGGATTCGAACCAGCTATTAGCGCGGTTGGTATATTGGGGTTCATTCACCTTAAACGCTTCGCCACGGAGGCAATGTGTCAATGTGCGAAGATCGACTTACTAAACGGATTAAACTTTTGACATTTTTGAATTAAATTAAATTATTTTGATTTTGAATTGAAATGATTTAGAATTGAAAAAATACAACAAAACATACAGTAAGAAAACAATATATTAGGTGAATATTGATAGAAATTTTGATGGTAATCAAATTATGTAAATAAAAGTATTACATACTATGTATTTTGGTAGGTTCAAATAGGTAGGTACCTATGATACATTTACAATTATTACGTACCTGTTGCTTTTAAAAACTATTTAAAAGTCACTACAATTATAAACATTTTTGTTTCTTTCCTCACAACAATAAAACTAATATATTATACATTTGTTTACGTTCATATTGAACAATTATTTATTATTGACAGATCATTTCAACACCCAAACAGAGCCCGTATAGCGACTAATACCATACTGTCGGTGTGCTCATGCGCGCAGATCAATATAAATTCACCCTCAATCTCAATCGCGCCTAAAGAAGTATAACTTCAAAAAAATAAAATCAAATTATAGAGCGCATTTTTAAATTTTCTTAAAGATCTGCCTTTTTCTCCGTGTAACTCAAAAATGATAAGAGATGCGACAAAAATGATACGGTATAAAAAGGGTATTCTTTGCAAAAATATGCGAGCTTTTATTATTGTAGCAAAAAATCTGTTAGAGGTATCATTATTTTAAATTAGGTTGATAGCGCAAGATCACCTTTCTTGTGCCCTTAAACCATTTATCTTTTATCCTAAAAACTTTGAATTAATGTGCCTAATGTGGCTTTATATTCCGTCAAACTTCATTTAAAATGATTTTTAAATCGATACGATAACTTTAAAATGGACGGAGTTATTATAAAGGAACCAAACAACTTTTTTTTTAATTTTGTAGCATATACGAATTTTGGAGCAGATGAGAATGAAATCTCGGTATACCGACTACTCACTTTTCAAAGCTATTAGTGATAAGCACTGCTAGAGAATTGTCATCACTCAAAGAGTGATGCGAATTTAATATGAATAAAATAAATTAGTGACATGACTGTTAGTTCCCCTTTTATTGTGATCATTTTTATTTAGGTGAAACGTCAAGATCATTAAACGTTAGAATAAGTCTTATATTGAATATAGAGAATTTTCTAGATCTCAAATATTATTATGTAATCATGAATGGGACAATGAACGTAGAGTTCAGTGGAAACCTTTAAGTATAACACTGAAAAAAACAGATAAATAGAGAAAAATCGAAGAAGCGACTATAAATATGTTAAATGAAACCAATTGTGTCGCAAATTCCTCGGCAGAATGCAGTAGGATTTGGTTACCTATATTAAAAGAGAAAATCAATAGAAAGTACCATAATTATTAGTAATACTCTGGGCTAATTAGCAAAATACAAGGAACAGTTATTTACGCTGGAATCGAATCTTGTGACCCTCTATATTAATAATATAGGTATGCAAAGTCGGCAGATAGTGTGCTACTTTTTTTATAAACAAAATAGCGCCCGAAAATCGTGTTTTTTCAATTTTTGCTCTATAACTCCAAAGATTTTAACTTTACACCAAAAACACTCAAATAAAAATTCATCGTAATTAAATTCTGCATAGAGACGTGTTTTTCTAGATTCATTTCAACGATTCCCGAAAAATGCGGGTTTTTCCAACAAAATATTTAATTTTCGATTAAAATTTTACATAAGTAATTGTTTATCAATAATTAAATAACTTGGTAATATAAAAGCTCTTTTCGTATAGATCATAATTCTAGAACCAGATGGAAATTGAATGGACAGTTTAGCAACAATTGAATTGTTAATTAAAAATTTACGGTCGACATAATAACCACAATAATTATGATACATCAGAATAACTACGATTTTTGTATAAAAAGATACTGTCCCTATAAAATGTACTTTACAGAATTGAAATTGGTCTAGTTAACCGATTTCAGGAATATTTTTTAAAATTATAAACAATATTTTGGCTTATAAACAAATAGAGTATCACGGGAAATATTAAATTAAATTAAATCATGAAAACGGTATTGGAAAAAAGCGGCAGGACGCTTCTTTTAAAAGTTTAATTGTGGTGAGTGGTTTCGGAGATATAACCGGTCAAAGTTGACCGGCATTTACGGCAAAGATATAAACAACAGGATCATAATTTTCGAACCATCACCTTTTTATTTTTGTCCTCTTTCTCTTCACCAATTTTCATATCTTTAAAATACTCATAACAGAATATGTTATGCGTATTTTAAAGATATGAAAATATATTATTTTAATAAAATCTATCGATATTACAAGTGAAAATTGGCAAAAATAGCAAAATTTAAATAAAAAATTAGGTTGGAGAAAATGTAATCTCAAAGTTTAAAATTGGTATACGTTAAAAAATGCATTCTTTCGGCTTTCCATGGAGCAATTTTATTCATTCTTTTTTTGTTCCCAAGTAACTCGGGTAGAGCCATCCAACTAACGCATTATTAAATGTCAAACTTGCTTTTGTTTTGTTATAATAGATTAATTTATTTATAAGAAAAAAATACTACATATTTTCTCCAGTTGTAGACTTTTTTAGATAAATTTACTACAAGTGTACCTTTTAACGTTAAAAATACAAATATTCTCCTTTAAAAGCTGTATTATTATTTAAAAAATTTTTGATTAACTATTTAGATGGGAAATGAGCTAAATTGAAAAATTTTTGATTAACGTTTCGACGCACAAATCGGGTGCTGTTGTCAAAATACAAAATACTAGTAAATTAAACAAAAATGTTGCTAAGTTAAAAAATTCTTTTAATAATTTATTTAATCTGACTCATTTATATTGGCAATTCAGATGTATATTGTACATTTTAAAGTAGAACACTTTAAAATGATATCCCAATATTTATGAGTTGCGTTCCTGGGACGACTTTACTAAAAGATAGTTCATTCGATTACACGAAATCAATCCCAACTCAAGAATATCCGTCACAAAAAAATCATAGCATGTGATTTAAAGAGACAACCAAATGCAACGATGACAGTAAAATTCTCGCGTTAGAGATTCCATAGTAAATCACGAGGGAAAACCATGAAAAAACCCGTGATACTATCCCGACATCGTAAGTATTTGGTCTTACATTTAATTTACTTTCAAAAACTAATACCAAATTCTGACTTTAATATGTTTAAATTATAAATAATTTAAATAATGTATTATTTATGTAACACCAAATACTTATGATGTCGGGATAGTATCACGGGGTTTTTTCCTAGTTTTCCCTCGTGATTTAGTATAGAATCTCTAACGCGAGAATTTTACTGTCATCGTTGCATTTGGTTGTCTTTTTAAAGACAGATCACATGCTATGATTTTTTTGTGACGGATATTCTTGAGTTGGGATTGATTTCGTGTAATCCAATGAACTCTCTTTTAGTAAAGTCGTCCCAGGAACGCAACTCATAAATATTGGGGATATCATTTGAAAGTCTACTTCAAAATGTATATTATACATCTGAATTGCCAATATAAATGAGTCAGATTAAATTAATTATTAGAAGAATTTTTTTACTTAGCAACAAGAATTTTGTTTAATTTAGTAATATTTTGTATTTTGACAACGGCAACCGATTTGGGCTTCGAAACGTTAATATAATTATTTTTTTCAATTTAATTGTGGCTTATTTCCCATCTAAATAGTTAATCATATATATGCCACAGGGAAATAGCTTCAGAACAATATTAAACAATTTTTATTCAAACAAATTAAAAATTTTTGTTATCATAAATTATAACGATCAGATGGACACGAGGTCATGAAGGCTGAACCAGAAGGATCAGGACGATATTATCCTTGGATGGAATAAGGAATGACCGAAGATGGAAAGGTCCAATCGTTTACATTGACGAAACAAAGGCCACGTTGCTCAGTCGGAAGAGATGTGGGCATGGTTCTTTGGGTTGGGCTTCTGTTACAATGATAGATGGTAAATGAATAAATAATGGTATGCGAATAGAGCTAATGAAACGACGATAGACAAAGGTAAATAGATAACATTAACTAATGGTTTGACACTTGGACTCTAAGGAAACGGAAATAGTTAATACTCAAACGAAAATATAGGGCGCCAGGTATTTTGACCAAAAAATACTCAAAGGAACAATAATTAACGAAACATAACACAACAATAACAAATTAGCAAGAATGCTACGACAAAACAACATTGTTCTTAGTCTTGAGCTGTAAATAATAAATAAAAAACGACATCGTACACTTTAACAAAACATTTATTAAAATACTCAATGAAATCTCTTAATGCTCACATAATATATGCAAATAAAACGTAAAAACGTCAACCACAAAAACAAAAATTACTCAATAATTATTTAAAAATGGTTAACAAATTGCATATACGTTGGTGTATTCACCAACACCGCAAAACTAACAAAATACGAGATGTACCTATAATGTAAGTGAACGAATATAACTCTTATTAACTCAAAAAAAAATAAACTGAAGTTACTCAAAAAAATAAAAAAACGATACTCTAAATAAAACTTATTCTTACCGTTCACTTACAACAAAAAAGAAAGAGCTCTTTGTTTATATATATAAATCTAATAATACTCAATAATAATACTCTAAAGATACTCAAAAAAATTTACATGGTGAAAATGTCTTTTATTTAAATATTAAAAATAAAAAACAAGTGACCGGCATATATGTAAATGTCACTATTAACACTAAAAATGGGCTAAAACTGTAAGTCAATGAACTTATCCCACGGAAGAAACACAAACATAAGTTCCTTGTTCTGGACACGCGAGAAGACATCTCAATACTTCTAATAAAGGATGCGTAACTTACTTGAAGCAGATGTAGAGGATGCCCTTAGAGGCATTCTTTATCTAGGCCAGGTCATTTACCCAGCGGCGAAGTCGAAATAAAAGGAACGACAAAGAATAGCTTTGGCCACAGTGTAATGTGGATTCAGGTGCTAGCGATAGGTGATAACTGGGACTTGGGCCAGGGACCAGCCCTGTGAACAAAATTAAGTATTCACAGCGAGTGTTCTATAAAGAAAAGGGTTTTGTAAAGACTTACCAGAAGAAAATTCTAGGCTGGTCCATCACAAAACAACTAACGTCCACTACATGACTGACACGGCTTAACTTACTGCCACAAAGTTTAACTCACGAATGCCAAGATATCTCAGATTTCTGCTTAAATAAGACTGACGGCTTGGGGTACGCGACTTGCCAACGGTCGCCACAGAAATGCAAAAAAGGGCCTTATTAACACTATAAAGGGCTTAGCAAGCCTAATACTTAAGATGACTTATGGGATGCAAGGCCCATATCATTCACCAGAAAGCTATTAAAGTCTAACGGTCGACTCTATCGATAGCACATATGTGTTTCTAAGAAAAACAACGCCGATAGGGACTCTAAGATCTAATCAGTTAAGATAAAAGCGTGAAATGAGGGGGACTAGACCAAAATCTACACTGGGAAAACGTAAACGTTATACAGCTTCCCCCCACGATTTAAACTGTGGTGCAATACCACTGTTTACAATCGGAGTCTGCAGTAAGCACCATAAACAAAAGACTGACCATCAAGCAGTAGCCTGACACAGTTGGTAATGATCTAGACACACTAAAATAGGTTTTGGTACTTGAGGTGCTTGAACACAAGTGACCAAATCGGAAACAGCTAATAAGCAATAAAACTCAAACACCAAACTAAAAAGGGTTATCTCTATGATAAACTAAACGCAAATAAAACACAAAAACTATCAACTATATATACAAGGACTACTCTAATTCTAAACGACTAAGTCAGCAAACACCTACAGTGTTGCTTAAATCCTTAGTATAAAACTAAACATTCAACTCGAAAGTCGACTCAAAGTATGGTTCGTTGACTCGCAAGTACAACGACCAATGGCAAATATCTACACAAATGGCTCTAGCCAAACTAAAAAGGTGGAACATACCAATGTTGAAGTTTTGGACGCGAAAATAAGGGTTGCTCCAGCTCAACAAAGGCGAGTGGCCAACTAGGTAGGTAGGCAAACTTCGTTATGGTTGTCCCCTCAACCGGTAACTAGGTAAGCGTCAAGCAATGCTAAGATTTTGACTGCAAGATCAAAGCAAAAAAGTGTCGAAATTCCAACCGCTCGTCAAAATTTTATGACAGGGAAAAAAACAGGTTGGCCAAAAGTTCTGTAAAAATCTTCTGGGGTTAACCACGGCGGAAAATTTTCAATCGAGAAACTCCCAGAAAAACAAGGAATGCAATCAGGACAAGATATGTCTGAATACATTGAAATATATTATTATAAATAACTTTAATAATATCTACTCAACTAAAATAAAGTCAACTCCATTGGAATTAACTCAAAACCAAACGCAAAATTAGCACAAGCAAACTCAACACAAAAATATTTGTTATAGTGCTTCCACTAACAACAAACAAACTCGAGCTCTAACAAACTCGACTAAACGCATAGGTGCCTTGGAGTCTCTCATCCGGGACTTTATGAGCTACACTCAAAAATTGCCACGAAATCTTTCATTCGGGACTTTATTAATAACAGACGCACTAGTTATTGCTAGTGGTTTGCTTATTTGATTTCACTTTGCCGGTCTAGGACAAAGCATTTCGCAATCAAACGTTCTTAAAATAAGTATAATGTTCACAGAACACTAACTCAAAAAAATATTTACTGCTATCCCGATAACATGAACCGGAAGAGCCTAAACAAATTCAAACAGCAAACAGAATACAAAAGCAAATAAACACGAGTAACATATAAAATTACCAAAGCACAATTACTATCTCACGTAACGAATAAATTCGAACTCAAACAAAAGGAATAGAGAAGTTAGTAAAACATGCCAAGGAGTTCTCAACAAAGAAATATAGAAAGAAATGAACAAAGGAAAGTTCAGATAATTGTCGAAATCTACCTTTAATTAGGACCGGAAGTAATTACGCATACTAGACGCCTTATTATTATAATATATATGATAATATTATTATAAAGGTACTTAAATCGTTAGGTTAAATCACAGGTAGCTCACAGGTAGGGAGTGTCACAATTTAATAGGGACTGAGGTCCTAAATAGATATGACAATTAATCGGAATACTATTTTACGAAAGCCACAAGGATAAAATTTATTCTGCAAATACATCTGGGCCTAGTACGTGCCTGTACTTAACAAAAAAATTTCACCCCTTAATAGCCGACACAAAATTGCCAAAACATTATCCTAATTCACCCAAGCTATCGACAGAACAATTAAACCATTACTCGAATTATTGTACTCTAAACTCTAAACAAAAATATTTGCATTATCTGTTAACTAAACATCGAAAATTTATATTCACGAGTCAAACTACTTGTGAAATATAAACAAGCAATAAGATGCTACTTTTTACATCTCATTAATACCTAAAATAGGGTCATAGCCCTTTAAAAATATCTACTATCAAAATAAGTGTATCTACAAGCTTTTGCGGTTGCAACATATGCTAAATAAAAGCTAATAAAAACATTACGCCTCTTTATCTGAAATTAGGGTCAAAAGACACACTTAAATACCTCTAGCCCTGACAGATGTTATTGGGGGTGGGACAAGAATTTTGAAATGTCAACCACCTTATCGTAGGCTAGTCGAAAAATATTAAGATTACGTAACGGTAAACGAAGACTCTACACTGAAAAAAGGAATATTTTCTGGACTGGAAGTAGTTTTGTACCGAATAGATTTTGGAATGCTGATATTGGAGTGGTAAAACATAATTTCTCAAACATATTTCACAACAGCATGCGCCGAGGTCTTTCACTCGCGACTAATAGCTAATTGTAAAAAAACAATTCCTGGAATGGACAGCTTAACTTCTTTCATTTAAGACTTAAATCACAAACCTAAAACAATATCATGACGGGAAGCTGCAGGACTCTTTCATTCTCCAGACTAACACCACGCCATGACTAAAAACTCTCTAAAACCACTCAAGACATTCTGGTACTGAAAAACATACGATATCAACCAAATAGTATATCATCAAAAATACATAACCACATAAAAATCCAAAAATATACTGCACAGAAATCATTACAACAATACTATTCTACGAGGTCAGAAAAGATTGGTCTTAAAACCGGACAGAACAATATCGTTGAACGACGAAGAAGCATGTACCCGAAAATTTAGAAGACAACGCAATAATAATAGTGATAGTTGCTACCTCTAAAAACAGTTACAAAGCATTTCATAACTCAAAAACGGTACCTAAATGCAATAAAATAAACGCAATACAGTACAAAAAATATACCGCAACACAATACATATACTAAAATATAAAAATTAAAATGCACAATAAAACGATATAAAGCAAACTACAATAAATCACAAAAGTTGCAAAGTACGGCACAAAATAAACGTAAAAATCAAAAAGTTAAACAATTACAACTTCTTTGTGATTTGCTACAAAAAATACACAGCTCAAGATCTAGATACCTTTACCTTAATTAGATACATAGCAAAAGACGTATCCCTTTGACATAAGGAAAAGTAATAAAAATGCTCAAATTTACTCAAGTAAAATATATCTAAAGAAAAAAGATCGATACTATACTATATACTTCAAAAAATGATACTCTAGAATTCGAAAAGGCAGAAATGAAAGTGTAAGGTACTACACTGACATTTAAATACAATAAGCGGAAACAAACAAACTAAAATGTGTCAAACTATTATTATCTATTAGCAAATAATAACACGAAAATATATTGTCAATAAAAATAGCTGCAAATTAGCCAAACTTAAACAAAAAAAGAAAATCAGGTCTAATAGGAACATGATAAAAAAGAAAATCATGCTTCACGCATAGACAAGAAAATATATATAGCCCGTGAAAAGGCAATTGACAAAGCTCTACGAAATTATGTATAAGGCAACCATAGGTAACAGAAGAAGTCCCACGTAATTTGTATAAGGCTCCACGAGAGGGGCGCCAATTGTATAACGATCAGATGGACACGAGGTCATGAAGGCTGAACCAGAAGGATCAGGACGATATTATCCTTGGATGGAATAAGGAATGACCGAAGATGGAAAGGTCCAATCGTTTACATTGACGAAACAAAGGCCACGTTGCTCAGTCGGAAGAGATGTGGGCATGGTTCTTTGGGTTGGGCTTCTGTTACAATGATAGATGGTAAATGAATAAATAATGGTATGCGAATAGAGCTAATGAAACGACGATAGACAAAGGTAAATAGATAACATTAACTAATGGTTTGACACTTGGACTCTAAGGAAACGGAAATAGTTAATACTCAAACGAAAATATAAGGCGCCAGGTATTTTGACCAAAAAATACTCAAAGGAACAATAATTAACGAAACATAACACAACAATAACAAATTAGCAAGAATGCTACGACAAAACAACATTGTTCTTAGTCTTGAGCTGTAAATAATAAATAAAAAACGACATCGTACACTTTAACAAAACATTTATTAAAATACTCAATGAAATCTCTTAATGCTCACATAATATATGCAAATAAAACGTAAAAACGTCAACCACAAAAACAAAAATTACTCAATAATTATTTAAAAATGGTTAACAAATTGCATATACGTTGGTGTATTCACCAACACCGCAAAACTAACAAAATACGAGATGTACCTATAATGTAAGTGAACGAATATAACTCTTATTAACTCAAAAAAAAATAAACTGAAGTTACTCAAAAAAATAAAAAAACGATACTCTAAATAAAACTTATTCTTACCGTTCACTTACAACAAAAAAGAAAGAGCTCTTTGTTTATATATATAAATCTAATAATACTCAATAATAATACTCTAAAGATACTCAAAAAAATTTACATGGTGAAAATGTCTTTTATTTAAATATTAAAAATAAAAAACAAGTGACCGGCATATATGTAAATGTCACTATTAACACTAAAAATGGGCTAAAACTGTAAGTCAATGAACTTATCCCACGGAAGAAACACAAACATAAGTTCCTTGTTCTGGACACGCGAGAAGACATCTCAATACTTCTAATAAAGGATGCGTAACTTACTTGAAGCAGATGTAGAGGATGCCCTTAGAGGCATTCTTTATCTAGGCCAGGTCATTTACCCAGCGGCGAAGTCGAAATAAAAGGAACGACAAAGAATAGCTTTGGCCACAGTGTAATGTGGATTCAGGTGCTAGCGATAGGTGATAACTGGGACTTGGGCCAGGGACCAGCCCTGTGAACAAAATTAAGTATTCACAGCGAGTGTTCTATAAAGAAAAGGGTTTTGTAAAGACTTACCAGAAGAAAATTCTAGGCTGGTTCATCACAAAACAACTAACGTCCACTACATGACTGACACGGCTTAACTTACTGCCACAAAGTTTAACTCACGAATGCCAAGATATCTCAGATTTCTGCTTAAATAAGACTGACGGCTTGGGGTACGCGACTTGCCAACGGTCGCCACAGAAATGCAAAAAAGGGCCTTATTAACACTATAAAGGGCTTAGCAAGCCTAATACTTAAGATGACTTATGGGATGCAAGGCCCATATCATTCACCAGAAAGCTATTAAAGTCTAACGGTCGACTCTATCGATAGCACATATGTGTTTCTAAGAAAAACAACGCCGATAGGGACTCTAAGATCTAATCAGTTAAGATAAAAGCGTGAAATGAGGGGGACTAGACCAAAATCTACACTGGGAAAACGTAAACGTTATAAAATAAATAAATTTATTATAACAAAACAAAAGCAACTTTGACATTTAATAATGCGTTGTTTGATGGCTCTACTCGAGTTACTTGGGACCAAAATAAGAATGAAGAAAATTGCTCTATCGGAAGCCGAAAAAATGTATTTTTATCGTATACCGATTTTGAACTTTGAGATTAATTTTTCTCCAACCTAATTTTTGATTGGAATTCTGCTATTTTTGTCAATTTTCAGTCGTAATATTGATAGTTTTTATTATAATAAATGTTATTTTAGTTTAATAATATATGAGTATTTTAAAGACATAAAAATTGGTTTGGAGAAAGAGGACCGAAATAAAAAGGTGATGGTTTGAAAATTATGATTTTATTGTTTATATCTTTGCGATTATTTATTTATTAGAGTGACCGTAAATTTTTAATTAACAATTCAATTTTTGCTAAACTGTTTATTCAATTTCCATTGGCTTCTGGAATTATAATCTATAAAAAAAGAGCCTTTATGTTACCAAGTTATTTTATTATTGATAAACAATTACTTATCTAAAATTGTAGTTGAAAATTAAAGATTTTGTTGGAAAAACCGGCATTTTTCGGGGAAAATTTTCGTCGATCTAAATCGGGAAAAACACGTCTCTATGCAGAATTTAATTACGGTGAATTTCTATTTGAGTGTTTTTGGTGTAAAGTTAAAATCTTTTAAATTATAGAGCAAAAATTGAAAAAAAAAACACGATTATCGGTCGCCATTTTGTTAATAAAAAAAGTAGCACACTATCTGCGGATTTTGCATACCTATATTATTATTATTATTATATTATACAATCATAAGATTGGATTCTAGCAATAAAATTGCTAGTTAATAACTTTTCCCAAAAATGGCCTATTCTCCGATAATCTGCCAGACTATAAATCAATAACATATCAAAGATACATCATTTACATTTTAAAATAACATACATATAAAATCAGAGTTTGGTATTAATTTTGAAAATAAACTGAATATAAGATCAAACACTGACCTTTTTGGGATAGTATCTTGAGGTTTTCTCCTGTTTTTTCCTTGTGATTTACTACGGAATCACTAACAAGAGAATTTTACTCTCATCGTTGCATGTGGTTGTCTTTTTAAAGACAAATCACATTCTTTGAGTTTTTATGACGGATATTCTAAGTTAGACTTAACTTCATAATGTAATCGAATCAACTATCTTTCACTAAAGTGGTCCCAGGAACGCATCTCATAAATATTGGTAATATCATTTTAAAGTCGTCAATGTATACCTACAGAGAGGGGCTAAATTATGGAATAAATTCATTTTCTCTAAAATGGACAATTTTTTAGAAAAATCCTGAAAGAGGTCGATTTTTATTTTTAAATTACAATTTTTTGGCATATATTTCATAATAGAGGCGTCATCCATCTGAGCGTGATGACGTAATCGATGATTTTTTTTAAATGGGAATAAGGGTCATGTGGTAGCTCATTTGAAAGGGCGTGTAATTCTCTAGTCAGTAAAACATACATTAATATTAATATTTATATAGGGTGGCCAAAAGAATAATTATTGAATTAAATTAATTAACGAAAAAAGAAGAATGTATTAAATTAATTTTACTGTGGGTGGCTGTTTGTAATTTAATTTAAGCAAAAAAAAATTTTATTTGTGAAATAAACTTTTTTTTTCTATTTTATGACAGCAGCATAATATTTTTGAGTTAAATAAATTACACACCTTCTTCTTTTTGCGTAATTAATTTATTCCAAAAATTATATTTTTGGTCACCCTGTATTAATAATGATATTAATGTTTATATTACTGAATAGAGAATACCCTTTCAAACGAGCTACCACACGACCCCTATTCCTCTTTAAAAAAGTCATCGATTACGTCATCAAGCTCAGATGGATGACGTCACCAGTACAAAATATATGCCAAAAAATTGTAGTTTAAAAATAAAAGTCGACTTGTTTCAGGATTTTTCTCCAAAATCGTTCATTTTAGAGAAAATGAATTTTTTTCATAATTTAGCACTTCTCTGTATAAATGTCTGAATTGGCAATATGAATGAGTCAGATAAAATTAAATTATTAGAAGAATTTTTACTAAGCAACAAAAATAAATTTTGTTTAATTTATTACTGTTTTGTATTTTGATAAAGATTTTCGAAGTGGAAGTCGAAACGTCAAATAAATTAATTTCAAACTTGAATTGTGGTTTTATTCCCAAATAAAGTAGTAAATTAATAATACACTCTTTGTCTTATTTAAACAGATATTTATTATTATAAAAAAACTCGTTACCAAAATTCAAAAAAAAATTGTTGCACTTTCATAATTTTGCAGTGTTTTTACAAAATTGTTGTGCAGTTGTTTAACGAGCTTCGTTTCAAATTAAGTGGGCGACCTGAAATAGGTAGTAGGTCTGGATGCCGCGTATGAAAAAAAAGTTGATTAATAGCAAGCTGAAAATTTTTTAATAGATTAAGGATGTCTAGCCGGCCAAACTTTAATGTATGGGAACACTGGAACAGGGGAAGTTTTAATGGTGGAACAGGTTAAAAATTTAGAAAGTCAGACTACGAAAACGTCTCATGTATTTTGTCGGACAGAACTTCCAATTAATTCGTTACCCTTTCATTAAACTCTCCTGCAAAAATCAGACTGCTATTTATCACCAACTGGGCATTTTAATGAGTGGAACACGTAGGACATGTCAAATGACAGGAATTATGACAGGTGACAAATAGCAGTCTGATTTTTGCATGAGAGTTTAATGAAAGGGTAACAAATCAATTGGATGTTTTGTCCGACAAAATACATGGGACGTTTTCGTAATCTGACGTTCCAAATTTTTAAACTGTTCCACAATTTAAACGTCCCCTGTTTCAGTGTTCCCATACATCAAAGTTCTTCTGACTAGACACCCTTAAGCTATTAACAAATTTTCAGCTTGCTATTAATCAACTTTTTTTTATACGCTGGATCCAGGCCTATAGCATTCGATCGAATAGAATATTTAGTAGATGAAACTGTATAATCATATTCTCATCGAATTCTGTTGATGTGTTATGTAGATTTTAATTGTTGTTTCGATAGTAAATACATTACTTGTTTACTTTTCATATATTTCGTGGTTATAAAATTTGTTTTAAATAAAAATATCAGGATTCTAAAAAAATTTAACAGACATCATAACTACCTGTGTTTATACTGATTTAAAGCAATATTTTAGGAACAAAATCATGACAAAATGGCAAATAAATTGGAATAATTAATTTGTTAGTAGGTTTTGCTCTCTATCTACTAGAACTACAACAAGAATAGTTATTAATACTAAATACCTTTAATGAATGCTTAAGTGAAAATAATTGATCTAATACTCTCAATATTTTATGTGCCATATGACTGATTAACCAAATTTAGTACTAACTTTGTACTTTGACCTAAGTGCAGTTCAAGAATAACCCTTTGTGGTTAATCAAATTGTAAATAAAAAAAGGTTACAAAATAAATTTAGGTAATTTATATTTTATATAAATAATTTCACACATCACAGTTATTAACTGAATATTTTTTATAAAATAATTTCTAAGATTGACCTATTATTAGTGTGACCAACTTCTATTTAGTCAAATTCGGGACACGGCTGAAAAAAATACCTGAAAACCGGGACCTCTCAATGAAAATCGGGCCATTTTTTTTTAATATAGAACTTTCATAATATCATCAATTTATTTATTAATTATTTTTATGTTGACAATGATATTTTAATGGGGTTAAGCCACAATAATTGGTTGTAATGATAATGACGAAAATTAAAATACAGAAACGAAAAAAAAGTTCACAGTTTGAGTTTTTGTAGAACTATAATACCAAATACCACGATATGCAGCGTTTTGGATGTGGTATTAATATTCTTCTTCTTCTTCAGCTTTCAGAAATCCAACTTTGGACATAGGCCTCCCCCAATTTAATCCAGTGTTGTTTATTTTGCGCCACGTGTTTGCAGTTGTGTCTTTTAAAGTTCTTCATGTCATCAGCCCATCTCATTTGTGGCCTTCTTTTGCTTCTTCTTCCTAACCACGGTCTCCATTGTTGTATTTCATGATTCCATCTTTTATCCTTCAGTCGGGCATTGTGTCCTGCGAAGCTCTATTTTAATTTGGCAGCATGTTCTCCTGCGTTTTTTACTTTGGTTTTGTTTCTAATCCATTTATTTGTTTTTTTATCTATAAGCCTCACCCCGAGCATTGATCTTAACCCTTAAGTACTAACACCCCGTCTCTCAGACGGCATCGCTTATCGAAAGTGGGATATTTCTATTCCTAGAAAATTTTGAAGGTCACCCGTTTATGACTTTTCAAGTTGAGTTGTTCTTTAGTAGTACTGAATTCGGCAAGTTGCTGAAGGTTTTTATTCGAAAGATATTTAGGCTCAAAGTGTGATTTCCGTCTAATAGACGGGGTGTTAGTGTTTGCGCCCAGTTCGTCATTACACATAATGTGCCCCAGTTCGTCAAAAAACATCAAATAAGGGAATAAATACCCCGAGGAAACTCTTTTGAAAGGGTTTTATGGGGTAGAAGACGACATAAGCGAAGTGGAATCAATTTGTGATGAAAATGTTGTCACTGACTACCATTGCTACACTGTACTAAGTGTAGTACCTGTCAGTTTTTTTTTGTTTTAACATTTTTTAAAAACCTTATTATTTTCATTTTTCTTACTATTTGTTTAACTCGATTATAAATTTTTATTAAGATTCTTTAATTTGTTTAATTTTTATCACACTTTTTGTCAGGAGTAAAAAATTACACAAACAATCCTTCCATTCTTGTTATAATGTCTTTTATTTTAATAAATACAGAAAAACGAGATTAATTACTGTGTTTTTTAGATAATCAATACTTTCAGTAAGTCATCGAGATAATTTTTTGCATTAAAATGTTTAACAAAAACAAAAACTAGCACTAAAATGTTAAACCCGTCTGTCAGGCGGTTAGTTAGTGTTTACGCCATTGATTTAAGATGTTAGTACTTAAGGGTTAATATTACACTCTCGAAATTGTCGACTTTTTTTCGTCCTACCAATTCAGTTTGATATGAATTCTTAGAAGAACCTTCAAAATTTCAAAATAGAATTTTACCAAAACATTGAAAATTCGGATGGCCCGAAAGCCTGGTCCGGGACGTCGGGACTCGACTTCGTAATTCGGGCCTTCGTATCCCGGATTTTTCGGGCTAGTTGGTCACACTACCTATTATAGTTTGTAACCAGGCAAATTTAGTATATTTTGATACCATTCCTGATCAAACTTTCCTCTCCGTATTTTCCAATGCATCCTAATTCTTCCTTAACATCTTTGTCCATTCTTGAATTCCAATCTTCTAAAATTATGATTTATTCTCTCTCTCTCTCTCTCTCGATTCTCTTAATTTGTCTAGTGCTCTTTGGAGTTCATTGTAGAATTCTGTCATTGTCTCTTCATCTCTTCCTTCAGTTAGTCCATATAATTGTATGAATCCTATTTTGTCTCTTAGGTCTATTTGGATTGTTATAACTCAGGATGATAATGTTTCATAGTCAGTTATTCTTGGTTCCAGTCTCTTATTTACTATTATACCAACTTCTTCCTTTGCTCTCTCTCCCTGAGTTACTCCTAAATAATAAAAACTATATTCTTTATTTATATTTTAGATATTTTTTTTGGGTTTTTCCAACATTTTTAATTATTTCTAATCTATGAGTTTTGTAAGAACAAGTAAACTCAATTCATTTACATATACATATTATGTTCAGAAAAAAAATCATAAGGCACGTTAACACGTTTAATATGGGGATTAAAATATAAATAATAAATATTACCCATTTTTTACGTTTATTGGTCTATCTCAAGATATCTTGAGTACCTATTCAAATATTAAAATTATTCTCGTTAAAAAAACAACACATTTTTCAAACTAATACATCTAAATATAAAGGAATATACAAAGCTGTTACAAATAATTAATTTAAATGGAGAATAGTAACGACATCAGTAAAAGTTTGTTTAAAGGTTAATAAAGGTTGCTTTTCTGAACTCAGTAAAATACTTTTTGTGATTTTCAACTACTTTAACACACTATGCTTGCTTTTTTCACTTCAAAAATTTCATTGCCCCTCATAGTCCATTCTTTCACGGTTTTTGCTCTAAATTTTAAAGAACCGCTTGGATTGACATGAAATTTGGCATACTTATATCTTACATGTCAAAGAAAAAAACTGATATTGTGCCGATGTGTGCTTTTGCCCTGGGGGTGACTTTCACCCCCTCTTGGGGGTGAAAAAATATATGTCCAAAATAAGTCCGGAAATGGGTAAACTGACAAATTTTAAGTAACTTTTGTTCTATATAGCTTTTTTGCCAAGTCAACACTTTTCGAGTTATTTGCGAGTGAATATGTACATTTTTCAACAAAATAACCACATTTTTAGACGGTTTTTCGCAAATAACTCAAAAAGTAAGTATTTTGTCGAAAAAAACGTTCTTAGCAAAAATATAGACTATAAAAAATTTTAAAAAATGGTTTACACGTTAGGTCTCTGGATCTCGTAAAACCAGAGTTATAGCCAATGAAAAATAGATTCATATTCACCAAATTTCAAATATAATAATTCGATGTGAAATATTCAAAAAATTAAGCACTTTTTGGGAAAAATCCATTATAACTTTTTTAAAGTGTTTAAAAAAAGATTTATTTCTGTTTTTACAAAAAGTTTCTAGCATTAAATTTAAGCAAGTTACGCTCAAAATAAAGTTGGTCCCTTTTGTTTTTGCAAAAAAAAATCGGGAATACCACCCCCTAATTAGCAACTTAAAGGAAGTTAATCGTTACCGCTCCACAAATTATTTTACTTATGTTGTGTTTATATGATCTGTAAGTTTCATCGATTTAAAGTACTTATTTTTGAAAAAATTTGGTTTCAAAATAAAATTTTTAAAAATTTAAATTTTGAAAATATGCTTTTTTTCAAAATAACTTAAAAATTGTTATAGATACCAAAAATCTCGAAAAACAAAAAAAGTCAGATTCGCTTTTCTGAATATTATGTATTTTTTGTTTTTCTGTTGGACAAAAATTGATTGGGATTTGGTGTTTCTAAATTTGCATACATTCGTGATCATTGACTCGTTCAACCCCTTTTAACTACAGCCCTTTCAATAATAAGGACTTTGAACCGATGAAACTTACAGATCATATAAACAATATATACACGAGTCAAGAAACTTGTGAAGTCGTAACGATTAAGTTCATTTAAGATACTCATTAGGGGGTGATTTTCTCGATTTTTTTACCAAAACCAAAAGGGACTAACTTTATTTTGAGCGTAACTTGTTTAATTTTGATGCTAGAATTTTTTTTATAAAACAAAAATGAAGATTTTTTTAAACACTTTAAATGAGTTGTAACGAGTTTTCCCCGAAATGTGCTTCATTTTTGGTTATTTCACGTTAAAATATCCCATTTGGAATTTGACGAATATGAACCTATTTTTTATTAGCTATAACTCTGCTTGTACTAGGTGTAGAAATGTGATATATACACCATTTTTTTTTAAATTTTTTACAGGATATATTTTTGCTAAGAATGTTTTTTCGACAAAATACTTACTATTTGAGTTATTTGCGAAAAACCGTCTAAAAGCGTGGTTATTTTGTTGAAAAAATGAACATATTCACTGCCAAATAACTCGAAAAGTATTGACTTAGTGAAAAAACTCTATAGAACAAAAGTTACTTAAAATTAGCCAGTTCCATTTCCTGACTTTCTTTGGACGAATATTTTTTCACCCCCAAGAGGCGGTGAAAACCACCCCCAGGGCAAAAGCACATATCGGAACAATATTACTTTTTTTCGTTGACTTGTTAGCTATGTGTATGCCAAATTTCATGTCAATCCAAGCGGTTCTTTAAAATTTACAGGTCTTGCAATATTTTACCGTTAAAGAACGGACTATCACACAAGATGAACAAAGCAAGCAAAGTGTGTTACAAGTAGTTTCCGCAGAAAACCGCACAAAGTGTTTTACCGATTTTAGAAAGGCAACTTTGACTAATATTTGAACAAACTTTTACTTACGTAGTTGTGCAACAACTTTGTGCATTCCTTTATATTCAGATGTATATGTATAGGGGAGCAAAAGTGGGGATTTTTGCAATTACTCGAGCGCGTCAGATTATCATATGGGGAGAAACCTGGTACGCTGCAGATGTACCTCTACCATATATTGGCTCTTAACACAGGGAAGTTCGTTAACCCGCGAGTAGTCGCGCGGTGAGATAGAATCTCAATTTTTATCCTTTTTCGCGATAACTTGATGAAAAATTTTGCAATTTTGAAAAAATTTCGTAAGTGCCTCGAGGAAGGGTGTAGTAATGCGTAGGAATTTTTTTTTCTTCTTCTTTTTGTGGAATTTATGGCTTTGGGGAGAGCCAATTAGCTTTAACCCGCGAGTAGTCGCGCCGTTAGATAGAATCTCACATTTCATCCTTTTTCGTAATACAGTAAAACCTGTCAGGAACGGCCACTAAAAATGAAAGAACTATTGGGCGACATAGAAAGCTGGCCGCTATTGCCAGTTTTTGTAGTCTACATATAATTGGTTTGGGAAATTTTTAAACTGGCCGTTAGGACAGGTGGCCGTTAACACAGGTTTTACTGTACACTAAAATTTGTCAGTAACGGCCACTAAAAATGAAAGAACTATTGGCCGATATAGAAAGGTGGACGGTATTGCCAGTTTTTGTAGTCTACATATAATTGGTTTAGGAAATTTTTAAACTGGCCGTTAGGACAGGTGGCCGATGTTGGCAGGTGGCCGTTAACACAGGTTTTTTTAATAAAATTGTTACAAATATATATATTTTTAATATAAAAAGTAGATAAAAATAGTACAAAACAAAAATTTGTTTTAAATTTCTTATTTTGAGATAGAATCTCACACGCGACTATCGACGTTACAGAAGTGAGCGCGACTACTCCCGGGTTAAGGGGGACCCGAAAAAAATATATATCCTTAAAAATACTCGAAATTTCCAGATTAAGATAAGGTAAGTCAAGTACATGCAAAAGAGTGTATATTTAAAAAATCTTACAATTTGAGCGGGGCGTAAGAAAATGGGTGAGTCAAAAAGTTTCACAAAAAAAGCGATTATTTCGCGAAATGAACATCAGATCGAAAAACTAAAACATACGTCTTCAATATTTTTCAAAAATCTATCGAATGATACTAAACATGACCCCCACAAAGAGGGGTGGGGGTAAATTTAAAATTTTAAATACACACCCCACGATGTTTCGCAAAATGAACATCAGATCGAAAAACTGCAAAATACACTTTCAAAATGTTTTTGAAAAATCTATCGAATGGTACCAAACACGACCACTTACGGAGGTGGGGTTGGGGGTTACTTTAAAATCTTAAATGGGACCCCCAAATTTTTATTGCAGATTTGGAGTCTTTACGTAAAAATAAGCAACTTTTACTCGAGACATTTTTCAAATTATGGGTAGATCGCGCTGTAATCGGAAAAAACGATTGTTGGAAATGGAAAATTAAATTAAAAAATGGAAAGCTTTTTTGTTTCGCTTATTCCCATTATTTAGATACCCATTTTTTCTCTGTACCCGGTGCTGGAACGGAAAACTCGAAATTTAACTTATACACTTTTTATTTCATAACAATTAATTTTTTTAGATCATTACCTAAATCATAAAAACGCTGGACGGAAGGGCCGCCCGAGAACTTTATCGTACCGATCTATTATCGTTATCGTACTAGATACTGGCATTCTATAAAAATAACAAACTTACTCGTTATATTGATATTTTAGAAACACCTTGTATACTTGAAAATATTTTATGGTTCTACGCATCATTAATTCCCGCAGTTGAGAAAATGTTCGGGGACACACTATAGATTATTGCATAAATCAATAGAATATTAGTCATACTTTCATTTCAAATTAGTCCATTTTTCTGAGAAATTAATAGTTTACAATATTTGCATTTTACTGCATGGATTGTAATGAAATTTTGGGAGTAGCCCAAAGCCCAATCTCCTAATTCAAAGTCTATCCTATATACTATGGCGCTTTTATCATGGGGGCGGTTCTCACCACTTCTCGGGGATAGAACATTTTTATTTTCGAATTGCGTGGAGCAAAAGAAAGAATTTTAAGAAAATTTAAAAATGCGCTCTATAATTTGATCTTATTTTTTTCACCCGTCCAACTTTTTGAAAGTAGAAATAATACTATATTAAGAGGTATTGCAAAAGAAAAACAATGCATTTAAATTCTGGTGAATGAGGGGTTAAATGTATGTACTTCTCATTTTTCCTTAAAGTACATTAGTCATATATTTTTTGCACCATATCTCGCTTAGTTTGAATGTAACCGACATTTAACGATGCTCGTTTTAAAGGCCTTTTCAAACACTACAAAAGCATGAGCACTTTGAGCATGCACCAAAAAACAAACTCATTTTACCTACCATATCTCTTTTTGTATTATGAATAGAAAATTTACGAAGGAACGAATCTCTTTGCTATTTATAATTAAAAAAAAAATTATATAGTGTTTTTAGTTTGATGTATAGTTTTTAAGGTATTCACAAAAAACCGTCCGAAAACGTGTCATTTTTAAATGAAAATGGCCAATTTTCAACTACGCATAACTCAAAAAGTATTGAGTTCTCAAAAAAAAGTACAGATCAGTTTTTGCTTAAAAAGAGGTTCTCTAGCCACTTCCATGCTTATTTTGACTAATAAATTTTCCACCCTCTTGAAGGGGTGGGAATTGCCCCAAGATAAAAGCGCCATAGTATATAGGGTAGATTTTGTTTCTTGAGCTATTCCCTACTTACTGTGAAAATATCAAGTACATCGATGTAGTAGGATGGAATTCGGAGCCAAATACCCTCATTTACTGCCCTATAATAATGCTCTGCTATGATCGCGTGAGAGGGGACACACACACAAGATTCTAGCAAAATTTCAATTTTCTGTAACTTTTTGAGTTTTTGAGTTACAGCAACGAGTTCTATGTCATTGGAAAAATAATTTTACATTCTTTCAAAATATGTAAAAATATAGAGGGCATATGTAAAAAATTAAGATTTTTTTTTCATTTCCGGTTAAACCGGAAGCCATATTGTGGGTAAAATTTATTGTGCTAATAGATAACAAAGTACTATATATGTCTGCCAAATTTCAAATTTTATTTTCTATTACAGAGGTAGTTGCGGGCACTCGAATATTTTTTTATAAAAAATTCTTAACTCCCCTCCCATGAGGAGTTAAGAAATCTGACCAATGTTATTCAATTTACTGATAGGATATCAAAAATATTTCAAAAAATAAATAAATTCCTTGGAATCATTTTTGAGAAAATTTAGTTCAAATTTATGTCAAATTTTGACCCCTTAAATATAGGCAACTCATAACTTTTTCTGAAAAACGATAATATTCTTGTGATATCCCCATCTTTAGGCTATATAAATGTTTTTTCAAATTAAATTTATCTTAAACAAGTTTTTAGATTGGTAGGGAAATGTATCGGGTAGGCGGTCGGCCATGCTGGCCGCCATTTTGGATTTGGAAATGTCAAATTCCGTACTTCTATTTACCTATCGATGAGCTAACTTTAAGTAAAATTTCATTCGTTTCGATCAAAATTTGCAAAAATGGGCCCCAAATAACCCCCCTATTTCGGCCCCCCTTTGAGAGGTTTTTTCAAAAGCTTAGTTTCTCGACAAAATTCTCTTAAACTTACTCATACCGAATTTCATCGAAATCGGTCCAGTAGTTTTTGCTGGGCGGTGGCGACATACGTACGTACATACGTACGTACATGCGTACATACTTCCGACATGTTTTTTTTATTTGCTTTTTAGACTCAGGGGGACTCAAAACGTCGAAAAAAAGTGAAATCTGAAAAAAAATTTTTTGCACGATCCTATAACTTTATCTATTATACTCATACTGCGTATGTAGTACGATAAAGTAAAACAATTTCCTGCTTGGAAATTAGCTACCTAAACTTTAAGATTTCGTAGAGACCGTTTATTTTTGCTTTGTTTTTCACCACCGCACATAATTGGGAAAAGAGGATAGAGGTAATTAAATATTTATTTTGTCGTATTTTGTAGGACATATACCGCAAATAAATACCGCAGTAGAGCCTCGAAAGAATAGCGTGTAAGATAGTCTGGCATTTTAAAAATATTTTTCCGTGTACGTTTCGTACTTTAGATTATACAGGGTGCAACAAAAATTAAGGTCATAAATTAAATCACATATTCTAGGGCCAAAAATAGTTCGATTGAACCTAACTTATCTTAGTACAAATGTGCTCATAAATTACAGCCCTTTGAAGTTATAAAATGAGTGTGTGTGTGTTTTGTGTTTTATTGGCACTGGTTTTCACAACAAACTGGCCAGTCAATTTCATAATGATTTTTTAAACTATAACTTATAACTAACTCACGGGAGTAATGTGTAGTGTGTGTCTTGAGTTTCTTGTTACTTTGCAAAGTCGACGTCATTGTCTTTGCAAAGAGACGCTAATTGTAACCGAACGTCTGCGGTCCCTCCGGTGAGTACCGATCCGACAAGGACAGAAAGTATTTTCATTTATTAATTTATAATAAACGAAAAATTTCTGACCCTGGTGAGATTCGAACTCACGACCATTCGGACCTTTCGATCCAAAGGTAGGCGTTCTTACCACTGAGCCACAGAGGGGGTAAGTTATAAAATGAAAATCGATTATTTTCAATATGTCGAAAAGTATTAGAGATTTTTTATTGAAAATGGACATGTAGTATTTTTATGGCAGGGAGATCTAAAAAAATAACAGTGAAATTTGTACGCCCCGTAAAAATTGTATGGGTTTTTTTCCCTTAAACCCCCGAAACTTTTGTGTACGTTCCAATTAAATTATTACTGCGGTACTTTTAGTTAAACACAATGTTTTTACAACTTTTTGCCTCATAGTATTTTTTCGATAAGTCAGTTTTTATCGAGATGCGGCTTCTTTTTTAATATGTTAACATAAAAATTTTATGGGGGTTTTGTTCCCTTAAACGCCCCAAATGTTTGTGTACGTTCTAATAAAATTATTATTGTGGTACCATAGTTAAACACAATGTTTTTAAAACTTTTTTGCCTCTTAGTATTTTTTCGATAAACGATTTTTTATCGAGATAATAATATGTTTGAATATATACCTAAAAAATGTAAATTCACAATAAATTTTCAAAATTATTAACAGGTCTCTATAACCTTATTTACCATGTAAAAATTTGTGTTATATTTTTACAAATGTTCAAAATATGTCGATAAAAATTGACATCGAAAAATTAAAGAGAGACAAAAAAGTTTTAAAAATATTTTGTTTAACTAATGGTACCACAATAATAATTTAATTTTAACGTACACAAATATTGGGGGAGGGGGGGGGGTTAACGGAACAAAACCACCATAAAATTTTTATGGAGTGTACAAACTTCACCTTTATATTTATTTTTAGGATGTCTCTGCCATAAGAATACCACATGTCCATTTTCAACAAAAAAATCTCTAATAGTTTTCAATATATTAGAAAAAATCGATTTTTATTTTGTAACTTCAAGGAGCTATAACTTTTTTTATGTGCACATTTGTACTAAGGTAAGTTAGGTTCAACCGAATTATTTTTGGTCCCAGAACATGTGATTTAATTTATTACCTGTATTTTTGTTACACCCTGAATATTTATTGTTTGCCTGGTTTACTTGGAATATATTCTCGAAAGGGCTCCAATTAGAGCAAGCCTATGTATTTTTATTTTATCTATGCGTGTCTGTTAATTATTAAATCGCTAGCTTTATCGTTAGTTTGTTTATTTAACAGCTTTATAGAAACTAACTTTATTTGGGTCTAAACGCAAAGATTATTTCCAGGCAGGAAAGCTGCGTTACTTCCTTTTTCTTTAAAACTGCCAATAGGCCACCCTGGTCAAAAGATATCGAATTTTTACTGTGGAGTTGAAATAAATTTCATTTTAAAAATTGAGTTCGCGCGTGTATAAAATCGATTTCTTCCGTTTTTTTATCCCTGCGAGATGGGTTTTCAGAGAAAGTCCGGGAGTAGAAGTGGCAAACTGTTTTGCATCGTTTTTCTTCTTATTTTTGTGTAGACAAGACTCTGTTTTTACAATATGCCTCCCGTAAGTTGTCGTTCTATCGTTTTCGTGATCTTCCCACTGATCGTCTTCCTATTATTGGTGAGCCGTCTCTGGCCGTCCTTACTACTCTATTTGTTGTCATTCGGCTTATGTGGTCGTTCCATTCTAGTCTTATGTTTTTATCCAGTTAATAATTTTCTTCACTCCGCATCTCCGTTGTATACCTGTAATTCTAACTCTATCCCATCGTGTCTTACCATCAATTTTACGAAGGGTTTTCATCTCCGCTATTTCGATATTTTTGTCCTCTCTGTATCAGGTCGTGTTTCTGCCGCATATGTCATTATTAGTCTGATGCCTGTTTTGTAAATTCTGCCTTTCATTTCTTTTCCGATATTTTTGTTTCTCTATAATGTTTCATTTAGTCAACCTGCGGCTCTGTTTGCTCTATTTAGTTGATCTTCCACTTCTGTTTCGAACTTTCCGTAGTTAGACAGTGTGATGCCTAGATATTTAAACCCCATCACTTGTTTTATTATGACTGTCCAGCTCTAATTTATATCTCAGTAGATTTGCTGATATTACCATACATTTTGTCTCTTTTGGGGGAACTAACATGTTAAAGTAATTTTCTGGCGGTTATATTAAATTGGTGCAGCATACGTTGTAAATTATTTTCACTTTGAGATATTAGTATTGGTCTGTCAAATTATTTTAAGTTGTTTTTCACCCATTTTGTCTCTTTTGTAGTTTTAACTTTATTTACTTTTTTTTATTATTTCATCCATGGTCAGGTTGAACAATAGAGGACTCAAAGAATCCCCTGTCTTGTCCCATTACCAACTTTAATTGCTTCAGTTAGTTCTTTTTCTACGTTTACTTTTATTGTGTTATTCTGGTAAATATTTTTGATCGTTCTAATTATTCCTAGACGCACCTTTCTTGCGTAAAATAATTGGATAACGTCCTTTAACCTTCCGATGACCAACCTTTTTTTGTTACACGAATGACCAACGGGGATAAAAAATGACCTCAGGTGAAAAATGACCTGGAATGAATGTTTTCAGCATTTAAATCTTCATCTAACGATACATCCTAGTTTTCCGATACTATTTCATCTTCTATATCATCATAAAAATCGCTAGCAGTAACAATTTCCTGTAACTCAGCCTCAGATATTTGCGGGCCATATCTTACATGTACACAAAATACTAAGAAACTATCATAATATACGCCAGGAAATAATAATAATGACTAACTGTAGCAGACAGGAATGTCATGATTCGTACATAACAGGCACCACAGTCTAAAAATAGATTTTGATAACCCGCAGTGTGAAACTACATGGAATTCCACATAATAGACGGTATTTTACTAAATATCAACTTCATAATATATTTTTTATTCGTAAAATATGGGGAATTGTTTTTATTTCAAAATACAAGGATATCTAGAATGATCATAAGGTCAAATAAAAAAATAATGAGTAAAAAATTGAAAATACTTTTGAATTTATTAAAGAAAAACATACGCTGGAGTCCAAATTTACCGCCCTTGGTCATCCGAAGGTTAATTGGACCCTGTCAAATGCCTTCTTAAGGTCCAGAAAACATTACTGTTGTATTCTAGTGATCTTGAATTTGCCTCATTATAAATATAACGGCAGTGCATAATTTTTACGACCGAAAACCTTTTTGGTTCTTCTGCGAATGTTATATTTTTATTCAGTATGTTTGTTATCACTTTGGTTGTTAATTTCAAGGTTATATTTAATAAATTAATTCCTCTGTAATTCTTCAAGTCCAATTTATCCTCCTTTTTGAAGAGAGGTATTAGGATGCTTGATCTCCTGTTTTGTGGTATTTTATTTTGTTCTATTATTATTTGAATTAGTTTTAATAGTTGTTTGGTCAGACCTTCTCCTCCATACTTCAGGAGTTCATTTGATATTCTGTCCTCTCCTGGTGATTTTCTATTTTTTACTTACCTTAATGCTTCCTTTAGCTATCCCTCCTCAATATTTATTTCTTCGTTTGTCGTCACTTTAGATGTTGGTGATTTATTATCGTCACCTTTAGCAAATAGTATTCGAAAGTAGTCTGCCGATGTTTCCTTCTGAATGTGTTTTATTATTATTTTATTCATATCTTTTCTTTGTCCTCTAATTATTCTCCGTATTTCCTTATTTTCCGTAGTAGTTGTGTTCCATCTCTTTTGAGAAGCTCTGCCAGTGTTCCCATTTTTTTGTCTGTCTAAAGTATTCGTTTTGTTTCTGACTTATTTATAGTGGTTTTATGGGTGTTGTATTTTTTTGTTCTGTATTGTAAAAAGATTTCTTATTTTCATAACATTTTATCTTCATTTTCTCTCTAAACCATGTGGTTTTCTTTTTTGATATGTGTATTCGTTATTTCCTATCTCCAAGTTATTCTGTTGCTGCGTTAATTATGTTATTTTTGAGTTTTTTCCAGATTTCCGTGATGTTACATTTTCTAATATTCCATTCACAACAATCTTCTCTGATATTCTTTTTCTGTATAAGTATTCTGTGGAGTCCGTATTTAGACATTCGACTCTGATTATTGTTTATGTTGGTACCGCTCTCTTGGGTGTGAATATTTCATGACGATTTTTATTAGTCGAAGTAATTAAGCTTGAAATAAGACAAAACCTCGCAATTTTTACAGAATGGATAGATTTGCTTGAAAATTTGAGAATAAGTAGTGGATAATAGTCCAAGGATCAAAATAAATATGATGCCGAAAGGCGATTTTACCATGGGGGGTGGTTGCCACCCCATCTCAGAGGTGGAAATTATGCATTTTTCGAGGATAACTTGTTCAAACTTATTTAAAGTATTTAAAAGTATATATCTCCAGAAAAAAAAATCTCTAGCTCAAACATTAAGTGACTTATAATGAAAAGAATGTCAGTCCGTATTTTTTTCAGCGAAAAATGATCGGAAGCAACCTCCTAATCACCACCCTAATTAAAATTAGACATTGACCTTATTTGGTCTTCTTTATTTATGTATTGTTAATAGTTTCTAGAAGTTTGAATGGCTTAGAATGATTAGTTTTTGAAAAAATTGAGTTAAAAGCAAACAATGAGTTTGTGTAGTTTGGAAAAAAATTGCATTTTCTTCAGAATATGAAGATTAGCATCAGAGATACCCAAAAATGCTTTAATATGAAATTGTACCTTATTTAATTCCCAAGAACCAGGCTTGAAAAAATTTTTCCTACGGCAAAAATTAAGTGAGCTATTGACAATTAAAACTTGTAATAACATGCAAAAATCACCTTTACCAATCCTTTCAAAGTCATCTCTTTTTGCGGCTGAGGCTTTAAGAAAAATGTAATATTAACAGGCTTATAATAATATGTCTTATAAAAACGTACAAAACTCATTTTTACTAAACTTTCTAAGCATAATAATGTAAGTTAGCGGTGTTTTTAGTCATTGGCCTTATTCATTCGTCTTTAGTTATGTATTATTAATAGATTCTAGAAGTTTGACTGGCTTAGAATGATTAGTGTTTAATAAACTGGAGTTAAAAGCGAATAACGAATTTTTGTAGTTTGGTAAAAAATGCCATTTTCTTAACAATAGAAAGATTAGCATCAGAGATGCGAAAAATGTTTAAATATGAAATTGTAGGTTATTTAATTCCCCAGAATTTGGTTTGAAAAAATTTTTACTACGGCAAAAATTGACTGAATCTTAAATGAGTATTATCGAAAAACATTGATTTTTTCGATATAAAACTAACACTTTCATAGCGAATAAATCGAAAACTATTAATTTTATCAAAAAAATGTATAGAACATTTTTTACTTAGAATGAACGATTTTGTCAACTTTTGCGGTCAAAATATAATAAAAAATTTCCACCACCGGGATGGGGTGGCAACCACCCCCATGGTAAAAGCGCTTTTCAACATCGGCAAAATCATATAGATTTTGATCCTTGGACTATTCACTACTTATTCTCAAATTTTCAAGCAAATCGATACATTCTGTAAAAATTGCGAGGTGAAAAGCTTCAGTTCCTGTACTATATTTCTTTGTTTGGGGCCTAAAATTTTGATATTTTCAGCAAATTCAGCTTTTTCGTCTCATTTTTCGAGATGTAATCTCTGACGCCTGCACTAATGTAATTATTGGCAAACATAAACATTTGATAGATTTAACTAAAAACGAAAACGTTTTGAAACATTAGGAAAATAACAATTATAATTTCAGCCGACCAAAAATTAAGTCTAGACACGTTACGTTGGATTGGGGCCGTATCCTAATGCCGGAGAGGGTTTTCCTGCCAGATTAGTCTGTTTGAACGGGACTTATTGTTCTGTAATAACACAAGACCTAACTCAAAGGACTTAAAGTACCCTGCATGTATTGTTTTATTTATAATGTAAGTTTTAATGGCCAAGGTATATCGTACAATCCTTGGAATTGCTGGGGACTATTGAAATAAGGGTTGTGAAAATTTTAAGTATTCATTAAATTGTTTGTAAAAAAATACAGTGTAATTCTTTGGGAGGTGTAATTAAATCTTTTACGGCAACTTAACATAATTAATATCTGAAAATTTAGAATATTGTGTTTTAAATCTGCTTAATTATTCTAAAATATTTAGAGCCCCTGCCGATCCCAGTTATAGGTCTGGATCCTGCGTATGAATAAAAAGTTGATTAATAGCAAGCTGAAAATTTGTTAATAGCTTAAGGGTGTCTAGTCGGATAAACTTTGATATATCGGAACACTCGAACAGGGGCAGTTTTAATTGTGGAACAGGTTAAAAATTTGGAGCAATCATACCACGAAAACGGCACATTTATTTTGTCGGACAGAACAGACTTAAACTCTCCGAACAGAGATTAAACTCTCATGCAAAAATCAGACTGCTATTTATCACCTGTCATAATTCCTGTCATTTGACATATTCTACAGGTTCCACTCATTAAAACGCCCATTTGGTGATAAATAGCAGTCTGATTTTTGCATGAGAGTTTAATCTCTGTTCGGAGAGTTTAAGTCTGTTCTGTCGGACAAAATACATGTGCCGTTTTCGTGGTCTGACCGTTCCAAATTTTTTAACCTGTTCCACAATTAAAACTGCGCCTGTTCCAGTGTTCCCATATATCAAAGTTTGTCCGACTAGATACCCTTAAACTATAAACAAATTTTCAGCTTGCTATTAATCAACTTTTTTTTCATACGCGGGATACAGACCTATTATCCAGATGTTAAATAATACTTCCTTATTTTAAATATAAAGTTACTATTAATTATAGTTATATTTATTATAAAGTTATTATTATTACAAAGTTATAGAAGAGTTTTTAAGAATTCGCTGAATGTAAGATTATGATATTTAATACTTAGTGTTTTACAAGATATAACTATTTTTAATGGGAATAAGCCACAATTTTACCAAAAAAATGATTTTATTAACGTTTCGAAGCCCAAATCGGGTTTCGTTGTCAAAATACAAAATACTACTAAAATAAACAAAAATGTTGTTGCTAAGTAAAAAAATTCTTCTAATAATTTATTTAATCTGACTCATTTATATTGGCAATTCAGACGTATATTATACATTTTAAAGTAGAAGACTTTAAAATGATATCGCCAATATTTATGAGTTGCGTTCCTGGGACGACTTTACTAAAATATAGTTCATTCGATTACATGAAATCAATCCCAACTCAAGAATATTCATGAGATAATGAACATAGAGTTCAGTTGAGAGATTGAAGTATAGTCCTGAAATAATCAGATAGTAAAAAGAGAAAAATCAAAGAAGCGGCTCTAATTATGCTAAATGAAACCAATTATGTCGCAAATTCCTCGGTAGAATGCAGTAGGATGTGGTTACCGATACTGAAAGAGGAAGTCAATAGAAAGAAAATACCACGATTAGTAAGTCAATAACATATCAAGTTAGTACACATTTTATATTTTAGTATTACTTATTGTATATCTATGTATTATTAATATTATTTATAATTTAAACATATTTAAGTCAGAATTTGGTATTAGTTTTTTGAAAGTAAATTAAATGTAAGACCAAATACTTACGATGTCGGGATAGTATCACGAGGTTTTTTCCTGGTTTTCCGTCGTGATTTACTATGGAATCTCTAACGCCAGAATTTTACTGTCATCGTTGCATTTGGTTGTCTTTTTAAAGACAGATCACATGCTACGATTTTTTTGTGACGGATATTCTTGAGTTGGGATTGAGTCATGTAATCGAATGAACTATCTTTTAGTAAAGTCGTCCCAGGAACGCAACTCATAAGTATTGGCGATATCATTTTAAAGTCTTCTACTTTAAAATGTATTATATACGTCTGAATTGCCAATATAAATGAGTCAGATTAAATAAATTATTAGAAGAATTTTTTTACTTAGCAACAACATTTTTGTTTAATTTAGTAGTATTTTGTATTTTGACAACGAAACCCGATTTGGGCTTCGAAACGTTAATAAAATATTTTTTGCAAAATTGTGGCTTATTCCCATTAAAAATAGTTGATTATAACCAATTTTATGTTGAAATAGGGTCCAAATAATATTCAATATACTTACTAGGTGATATTAGAACTTAGTTCTCTCTGTGGTTGTACCAATAGAAGCAATATTATTTTAAGAGAAGTATTTCCAAATGTCGAGACTGGACATGGCTTTATCCCTTTGAAGCTTCAAACTTTTACGAGCAAATTCGTCAGGGATGAACGTTCTTCTTTGCAGTTAGGCAATCGTCCGAATATAAGATTTTGAGGAAGCCTTATTTCTCTTTCGGTGATCATCATCGTTGAGGAAGAACCAGTTGATTCATGTTTGGAATTTCTTTAGGATAACAGAAATAGAGGAATTAAGGTATCCCAACCTTTTTGATTATCGGCGACAGACATTGAAAGGTATTGACAAATAGTTCTGGTCTTTCGACCATTCCGTCTGATTGCGGACGTAGTGCAAGTTTTCTTAATACCCAAAATTTTCAACTCTTGCCATAATTCTGCTTCAAAATTTCGTCTTTGATTAAAATGCAACTCTAATGGAACTCCATGTCTTGATATGACGTATGAAATTAAGGCTTCTACTACTATGTAGTCGCTTCTTGATTAGAAAAAGTGCAATTTAACCCTAGAAGGACCAAGGAAGGTTAAAAAGTATCCACAACATTGCATTACGTGATTTTCTAAATACCTTTGTTCCTAAAAATCGCAAATAATTAGTAGTTGTCGGCGTACTACTGCCCTATTAGATGGCATAATTAGCATTTCTATAATTTAATTCATTTCCTCATACTTTTATAAAAACTTGACAGTGGACTATAAATAATCCCCTTCAACACCTTCAACACCATCCCAAAATGGAAAGTCACGATATCATGCATGTGTCAAATTAGCAAAATCTAAGAGAAAAAAGGCCAATAAGTGGACAAAAACAACCATAGTTTGTTCAAAATGCAAGTATGTATGCGGTAAGCACAGCAAGAAGTCAAAAATGTTTCTGTATCCTACGATGATGCCAATTCCACTGAAGCCGAAGACTCCGGGTGAATTATAAATCCGTATCTTTTCTTCTTCTTCTTCAAATGCAAATCAACTAATGGATGTTGGCGATCACATTTTCCATTAACTTTCTGTTTCTTGCAATGTGTATCAGAGAATGTATGTCGTTAATCCCTGTCCATTGTCTTATGTTTTGGATCCAGGATATTTTCTTGCGTCCTATTCCTCTCTTGCCTTCAATTTTACCCTGGATTATAAGTTAAAGGAACTGGTATTTTTCGTTTCGCATGATGTGACCCAAATACGCCGTTTTCCTTTTCTTGATGTTTTCGAAAAGCTGACGTTCTTGGTTGATTCTTTTAAGGACATCCACATTTGTGACTTTCGCCGTCCATGGTATCTTTAGGATACGGCGATAAAGCCACATTTCGAAGGGTTCTAATCTGTTTATATCCCTCGTTTTGAGTGTCCAGCCCTCTATGCCACATAGCAGCGCCGACCACATGTAGCATTTAATAAACCTTAGTCTCAGTGTAAGGTCGAACTCTGAGCAGGTCAGTACCTTCCTGAATTTTACGAAAGCTTGTCGAGCTTGCTCAATGCGACATTTTACTTCCCTGTCCGATGCCCAGTCTTCAAAAAGCCACGTTCCTATGTATTTGAATTTGCTCACTCTCTCAATGGACTTATAGTCTAGTAAAATAAAATTACACTACATGTAAATCAAAATGTAAATTCGTACAGGTTGAAACAAATTTTATATCAGAGTTTAGGTGGGTACAAAAGATATTTTCAAGAAAGTATCCAAATCATGTAAGGGGATCATTGTTTAAATAATTAAAAAGGGGTCATTTTTGAAAAAAAATTCCTTTTTTAACTGCTGAGGTAATTCAATTGCTAATGAAGGTATACAGGATTATTTTCTGCAAAGTTGAAGGGTAAATTTTTCACATAAGACTTACTAAATTAAATTTGACCCCTTATTTATTTAAATAATTATACATAAACCTTTAAAAACAAATTTGCAAAAAATTATTTTTAGCGTTTTAAATAAGCACTATAAAATATCTTATTTTACAGGAGAAGTTGCGCTATATTATCAGTATTAATAAAAAAAAATTGGTCCAAAAATATTTAATATGTTTTGAGATATTGAATTTGTTTATTAACTGTTACTCTATTTTCAATTGCAAAAACGCGGTTATTGCCAAAGAAATATTCACCTTTATTAAATCTTAATATTTTCATTTTTATGTATATTTTCGATAAATGTATTGATATATTCAAATTTCAATTAAACTTCCCCCTAAAATGGCATTTGAAAATTATTCAAATTTGTATATAATTTGTTTTTTTAATAACGTCTCGGAGATTAACTATTTTGAAATGCCGTTTCGATAATTGGGTTCCTGGGAATTTTTCACTAATTAACAAATTTTTTTGTCTTTTTCTCCTCTTCTTTTTTTTTCTTGGAGTTATATTACTACGGGCCCTTTTAGGGTTAAGTTTCATTAAGAATATCGAATCTCTAAGTTGTAGATTCTAGACCTAAAAATATTAAGATTGGTCTAAATTCACTTATATAAAATGTGGCTACTTATTGAGTTACAGGGTGTTTTATTTAAAAATTTAAAAATTATTTTTACCAAGTACTTTTAAACTATTTGACGTATCCTTATCATACTTGGCAAAAAGTGTGGGTACTATACAGTCTACTAAATTGTGATAAATAAAAGTTTCTAGCTACTACCAGAGGCGTACAACAGGGGATGGTTAATGGTTGACCCTTCCCAAATTCTACGCCACTGAGGGAATTACTATTTTAGCGAAATTTTTAGATTCTCCAATACGTTCTATATAAATAATATACTCTTTACTGGTAACGATTAAGTCATTAGTTTTCGAGATATTGGACGTTAAAAATAAAACGGCATAGTTATTTTGATTCATTCATTCATTCATTTTAAACTTCCAATATCTCTCAAACTTATGACTTTATCGATACCACTAAAGTTATTTACATACAAAGTATTTGAGAATCGAAAAATTTCGCTAAAATAGTAATTCACTCAGTGGCGTAGAATTTGGGAAGGTTAGGAGGTTAGGGAAGGATTCATTATCCCCTGTCGTACGCCTCTGGTACTAGCTAGAAACGTTTATTAATCACAATTTAGTAGGGTGTGTAATAGCCACACTTTCTGCCAAGTATGATAAGGATACGTCAAATAGTTTTAAAGTACTTGGTAACAATAATTTTTAAATTTTTAAATAAAACACCCTGTAACTCAGTAAGTAGCCACATTTTATTTAAGAGATTTTAGTTAAATCTTAATATTTTTAGGTCTAGAATCTACAACTCAGAGATTCGACATTCTTAATAAAATTTAACCCTAAAAGGGCCCGTACTAATATAACTCCAAGAAAAAAAAAGAAGAAGAAAAAACGACAAAAAAATTTTGTTAATTAGTAAAAAATTCCCAGGAACCCAATTATCGAAACGGCATTTCAAAATACTTAATCCCCGCGACGGTATTAATAAAACAAGTTATAAACAAATTTGAATAATTTTCAAATGACATTTTAGGGGGAGTTTAATGGAAATTTGAATTTATCAATACATTTATCGAAAATATACATAAAATTAAAAATAATGAGATGTTAAGCAGGTGAATATTTCTTTGGCAACAACCGCGTTTTTGCAATTGAAAATATAGTAACATTTAATAAACAAATTCAATATCGCAAAAAATATTAAATATTTTTCGACCAATTTTTTTTGCTTAATACTGGTACCATAGCGCAACTTACTATGTAAAATAAGATATTTTATAGTGCTTATTTAAAACGCTAAAAATAATTTTTTGCAAATTTATTTTTAAAGTTTAATATACAATTCTTTAAATAAATAGGGGGTCAAATTTAATTTAGTAAGTCTTATGTAAAAGATTTACCCTTCCACTTTGCAGGAAAAAATCCCATAGACCTTTATTAATAAGTGAATTACCTCAGCAGTTAAAAAATATTTTTTTTGCAAAAATTTTAATAATTTAAAATTATTTAAACAATGATCCCCTTGTATGATTTGGATACTTTCTTGAAAATATCTTTTGTATCCACCTAAACTTTGATATAAAATTTGTTTTAACCTGTACGAATTTACATTTTGACTTTTTTTTATTTTATTAGGCTATTAGTATTCAGTGTTATGGTGGAGTTATCAAATGCATCCAAGTTTCTAGAGATGATCATGAATTTGGTCTTTTTGGTATTAATCTCTAATCCCATTCGCTTACTGTTATGTATTCTCCGATTATAGTGACTATTTCACTCATCTTAAAATTTTCACATAATCTGACCAATCACAAACCAAAGACAGCTTGTGTTATCGCGAAAACACCAACTGTCTTTCAATTTTGATGGGTCTATCAGCTTCGTGTTTTGAACGACGTAACCATGGATACCGATCGCAAAGCAAAGTTTGACGTTTGCCAAAAAAATTATTGTAGCTGTATACGTCAAAATGACTCGTTTCGGTGGTACTTCAAACGAAGTTATAAACCAAAACATTGAAGAAAATATACCGAGTAACACAAGAAAATCTAAATCTTATATATGGAGATAATTTATGATGTTCTGTGTGGATCGCAACTACAAATTATATGCAGAAAATAACAACGAAAGACTAGCATTCATTCTAAAAGACTGGGCCTTCAACATGCGAAAAATTGATGGTAGTAATAAATATTTCATGATTATGACTAATTGTGAATTATTCAAAAAATGGGTAGATTTGGGTTACCTAGATCAAATGTATTATTATTAAATTCCTTCCTCTCATTCTACTGAATTTTTGACCTATCACTTTGTTCGTGAAATAGTCTAATAAAATACCACTCGTGATTTAATTTATCTTATAAGTCTCTCTTTTATTTCTAAACTCAACTGAGTTGTTTAACGAAAACACCACCCGTCCTACGGACTCGTGGTGTTTTCAAGCAACTCAGTTTCGTTTAGAAGTAAATCGACAGACTTATCGCGAAAATTGAATCACTAGTGGTATTACTATTGACAAGTTGTTGAAGATCTGCTATGTTGTCGCAAATTAAGACAGCATCATCAGCATATCGTATGTTGTTGATCAATACTCCATTCACTTTGCTTCCCATCTCTGCATCTTCCAAATACTCTTGAAATATGGCTTCCGAATAAATGTTAAATAACAGAGGGGAAAGCACACATCCCTGCCGAACACCCCTTCTTATATGTATGGATTTGGATATAGAATTGTCTATTTTTAATTGTGCTGCCTGATACCAGTATATGTTTTCAATGCATCTTATGTCATTTTGGTCTATATCAAGCTTCTTGAGGATCTGCATTAACTTGTGATGTTGGACACGATCAAACGCTTTCTCGTAGTCTAAAAAGCACAGGAATACGTATCTTTTAACTGTTCCAATAACGTCTAGGAATAATATAAAAGTGTTATTTTTAAATTAGTTTAAATAAAGAAGAACGTTTTTGATTAATTTATGTGTGGACATTTATTGACCCTCCTTGGTCCTCGGTGTTTCTAATAAAATGTTGGTCCTGCAAGGGTTAAGGCCATTTTTAAAAATAATCGATTGCGACCATTAAGTACTTACTGTGTTGACGGAAGTGTACCAATAATATCTACTGCAAGTCGTTCAAAAGGCTATCCGGAAAATATTGTGACATTTTACCATGACTTCTTGTCCTTGGGCCTTTTGTACCGTTATACAGGGTGTAACAAAAATATAGGTCATAAATTAAATCACATATTCTGGGACCAAAAGTAGTTTGAATGAACCTAACTTACCTTAGTACAAGTGCACATAAAAAAAGTTACAGCCCTTTGAAGTTACAAAATGAAAATCGATTTTTTCTAATGTATCGAAAACTTTGAGAGATTTTTTATTGAAAATGAATATGTAGCATTATTATGGCAGCAACATCTTAAATAAAAATTATAGTGAAATTTGTGCACTTTATAAAAAATTTATGGGGGTTTTGTTCCCTTACACCCTCCGAACTTTTGCGTACATTACAATTAGATTATGATTGTGGTACCATTAGTTAAACTCAATGTTCTTAAAACATTTTTTTTTTTAGTATTTTTTCATAAGGCAGTTTTTATCGAGTTGCGGCTTTATTTTTTAATATGTTTACATTAAAATTTTATGGAGGTTTTGTTCCTTTAAGCCCCCAAATGTTTGTGTACGTTCCAATTAAACCATTACCGCGGCACCATTAGTTAAACACAGTGTTTTTAAAACTTTTTTGTCTCTTAGTATTTTTTCGATAAGGCACCTTTTATCGAGATGTGGCTTCTTTTTTAATATGGTTCAAACTATACCTAAAAATGTAAATTATAAATAAATTTTCATATTATGGTTAATTTTCATTATGGTTAAGTCTCCATAATCGTACTTAACCATATACAAATATGTGGTGGATTTGACAAATATTCAAAATATCTCGATAAAAACTGACTTTTCGAAAAAGTAATAACAGGCAAAAAAGCTTTAAAACACTGTGTTTAACTAATGGTACCACAATAATAATTTAATTGGAACGTATGCAAAAGTTTGGGGGGGGGCAAAAGATCAAAACCCCCTTAAAATTTTTATGGGGTGTCCAAATTTCACTATAATTTTTTTAAGATGTTCCTGCCATAAGAATGCCACATGTTCATTATCAATAAAAATCTCTAATAGTTTTCGATATACATATTGGAAAAAATCGATTTTCATTTTGTGATTTCAATGGGCTGTAACTTTTTCTATGTACACATTTGTGCTAAGGTAAGTTAGGTTCAATCGAACTATTTTTAGTCCCAGAATATGTGATTAAATTTATGACCTGTATTTCTGTTACACCCTGTATAAATCACATTTCTTACACCAATTTCCGCTTGATTTCAATTTCAAATATATCAATAATAATAACTTTATCGTTACGAATGAAGAGTATATCATATACATAGAAAGTATTGAAGAATCGCAAAATTGCGGTAAAACAGCAATTCCGCCAGTGGCGTAGAATTTGGGAGGTGTCAACTATTCACTTTCCCCTATTGTATGCCTCTGGTAGTAGCCAGAAACGTTTATTTAACATAGTTTAGTAAGGTATACAGCATCTACATTTTCTACCAATTATGACAAGGATATGTTATACAGCACTGGTATATGAAATGGTTGTATAGCACTGAGCTTTCAAATTTTTAAATAAAACACCTTGTAACTCAGTAGGGGGCCATATTTTATTTGAGTGATTTGGATTAAACCTCAATATTGTGCGCCCAGGAATATCCAGTTAAAATATTTCTAATTATTAACGAAGCATCATGTATAGAGATAAGCATAATGCGCCACTTACGTAGAATACCATGAATCTTTGATAAACTACATTCGGTATATTTATTTGAATTTTTTGAATAGGGTTACATAACAGATACAAAAAATTATTTTCAAATCGAATGATGTTTACAAGCTGAACACAACTGATATCTTGCATAAATTTGATACAAAGGAAAAAGCTTTTATATAAAATTTTCTTTCTTGCGAAAGTGCTTGTTAACGCGAAAACGTTTGGAAATAAATTTAGGAAAATATTTCAGAGTTCAGTTCCTTTTTACCACAAAAATGATAGCTTCCAAATTTTATAAATGCCTGATTGTATGTATAAAAAAATATAATCTGCACCAAAGACGACATAAATTCTAGGAAAAAAATTACTTTAATTTTTTTTTCTTGAAATTGTAAATGTTTAAGACAAAAAAGTATAAAAGTGAAAATAAAAATAAGAGGCTCTTCTGCGTTTATCAAGCATAATTTCTATTATAAATTATTTCTGGTACAATTATAATTATTATAAAGAGAATCTGCGGAAAATACACGGGAAATTCGGTAACCGGTACACTCAGTAAACTTTACGGTAAAATACTGAGAGACCTAATAGAGTCTGAATACAGCGAGTATGAAGAAGATGAACAAGAAGGCTTTAGAGCTGGCCGCTCCTGTACAACGTACTTAGTTTAAAACAAATTGTAGAGAAGAAAACAGCCAGTCGCACAGTCGCAGAGAAGTGCTACACGCTCACCAATGCATTAAAAAATCTACAGGGTGTGTTTTTAGTGCGGGATCGGTCGATAATTCCATTACGGTATAGAATATCGAAAAAAGTTATTTAGAAAAAATGTAAGCAATGATATTCTCCACGCTTGGAAAATATGTCCATTTCTACAGGGTGATCATTAACAGCGTGGTATATCAAACATATAATTTTTTAAATGGGACACCCTATATATTTTTTCATATTTATATTCCCCTCATAATTATTGTTCATATAATATAGGGTTTTGCATTACTGTACAGAGTATTTAACAAGTTATGACCATTTTTATTTCGAAATCCCTATGAGATTAACACCCTGTATATAAAGAAGTAATTCATAGACAATAATTTGTTTTATGTAGTAAGATAAGCAATATACTGTAGTTTTTAAATTAAGTCCAATTGAAATCATTGACGAATGTTTGTATACAGGGTGAACTACAAAACCAAATTACGATTTTCTCTATTTTTTTAAATATATCACTATATCTATATATCTATATATCTAAACTTATTACTTTCGGAGATATTTTTAGTTTTCTTCAACTTTCGGGAATACATTCAATTTTTCTAGTAGAAATAAGTTGGTATTGAATGATAATTAAACAAAATTATTTTTATTCAATAAATAATTAACACAAAATATAAACCATAGCAATATGCAATGAATGTATCAATAAATGTGATATTAAGGAATTATCATATTTTCCTAATATACAAGAATCATACAATTCCTACAAAAAAAATATAGGTATCTTGTGTATAATAAAATTACAAGATTATTTTTATTTAATAAACAACTCACAAAAAACATAAATCAAAACAATATACAACTAATTTAATAGTTTTTAGATTATTATATCAACAGCATTCTAAGCCAAGAAGTTTTTAGTAACACATTCCTAATTGCAGATTGTGACCCGCAGTTATTAATAATATAATTTTCATATTAAATTTCATTAGTATGCATCAAGAAATCCCTACTTTGTTCACACTCAAACTAGGTGATCTATAAATGTTTAAGGTGATATTGTTACAGATTATGTGATTGGTCCACATTTTTGACGGTTGAGGTTTTTATACGACGGTGCTCCAGTTCTTCCAAAATTGATTTTTTTCAAGTGGGGCTATATAAAAAACCTTGTATACCAGAAGCATCCAACAACGCTTGATGATATGAAAAATAGAATAAAAGAAGCTTTTAATAATATTGACTTACAAAAATGTTAGAAATGTGGCTAGGTCGTTTGAGTATCGGTTACAAAATTGCATAGACGTTGAAAGTGGTCATTTTCAACATTTATTTTAGACTTGTATCCTTAACATCACATTAATTGGTACATTCATTAAATTTTGTTATGGTTTATTATTTTTTTGTTAGTTATTTATTGAATGAAAATATTTGTTATATTATTACATAATACTTATTTGTTATGTAAGTTATTTATATTTATAAGATTTGAATGTATTCCCGGCAAATGAAAAAAACTAAAAATATCTCAGAAACTAATAAGTTTAGGTATAGGAGATGCTATATAAAAATGACAGAGTATCATAAATACAATATTTAAAAAAAAAATAAAATATAGGGTGATCTATTTAAAAAAATTGAGAAAATCGTAATTTTGTTTTGTAGTTTAAAAGTGCTCATAAAAATGAATGTTCTACTAAAAAATTCTTGGCTTAGTATGCTGTTGATATACCAATCTAAAAACTGTTGCATCAGTTGCATATTGTTTTGATTTATGTTTCATGTAAGTTATTTATTGGATAAAAATAATCTTGTTATATTATTATATACAATACAAAGTTTTTTTTGTAGGAATTTTACGATTCTTGTCTATTAGGGAAATATGATAATTTCTTAATATCACATTTATTGGTATATTCACTGCATATTGCTTTGGTTTATATTTTGTGTTAGTTATTTATCTAATAAAAATAATTTTGTTTAATTATCACTCAATACTAACTTATTTCTACTAGAAAAATTGAACGTAGTCCCGAAATTTGAAGAAAACTAAAAATATCTCGAAAAGTAATCAGTTTAGATATAGGGAATGCTATATAAAAATGAAAGAGTATATTAAATACAATAATTTTGAAAAATAAAATATAGGGTGATCCATTTAAAAAACTAGAGAAAATCGTAATTTGGTTTTGTAGTTCACCCTGTATACAAATATTCGTGAATGATATGAATTGGACTTAATTTAAAAACTACAGTATATTGTTTATCTTATTACATAAAACAAATTATTGTCTACAAATTACTTCTTTATATACAGGGTGTTCATCGCATAGTGATTTCGAAATAAAAATGGTCATAACTTGTTAAATACTCTGTATAGTAATGCAAAACCATATATTATATGAACAATAATTATGAGGGGAATGTAAATATGAAAAAATATATAGGGTGTCCCATTTAAAAAATTATATGTTTGATATACCACGCAGTTACTGATCACCCTGTAGAAATGGACATATTTTCCAAGCGTGGAGAATATCATTGCCTACATTTTTTTTAAATAACTTTTCTCGATATTTTATACCATAATGGAGTTATCGACCGATCCCGCACTAAAAACTCACCCTGTATATGCAGGATCACGTTTACGGTAAAGATAGGAAACTCACTAACAGATATTCAGTAACTAAGGGGCTTAGACATAGACCTGAATCCCGCGTACCAAAAAAAGTTGATAAATAGCAAGCTGAAAATTTGTTAATAACTTATTTTACTGTAGTAACTTTTTTGGTACGCGGGATCCAGGTGTAACAAGGATGTTACGTATCGCCGACCCTGTAAACAATTACTAAGCGCATGCTGCGCTCTCTAAACGGTATTAAGCGAAAAGCAAAGTATATTTTTGTCAAATAAACATATGATTTCTGTTTTCTGACAGCATTAAAATGTATTTTGAATTAAATAAATTACGGACATTCTTCTTTTTGTGTCAATTAATTTAACTAATTTTTTTTTTAAACCCAGCGTAAATAAAAAAAGTTGAAGAAAAAGATCTTCTGTGTAAAAGGTATATTAGTTTGAAAATCCCAATAAAGGGCTACATTAAAATACAGAACGTTTTCGCCCTAAAGAGAGCATCATCAGTGTTCTAAGCCTAAAATAATTACAACTATAATTAGTGAAGACAAGAGTAAAATTTTTTTGTAAAGGATGACCAAGATAAAAAATTAGGTTATACTTACAAGCTCTACATACTAAGCCACCAAAAATACATGGGTTCAAACCCTTCAAATGCCGGACATATTATTTATTAAACCCTGGCGATGAGTGAAATTTAAAGGGTATACCTCAAGGCACCATATGACTATACCACAAGCATGTGGGTGGTTGAGAGAAGGGTAAAAGCCAACTGATTACAGGTAACAGGTGTGAAAGCATTTCTGACTAATGACAGTAGAGACAGAAAGTGTAACATGAAGTTGTGTCAACTGATATGTAGTTTGGTACACTAGCCAAAAATTTATAAAATTTATTTGTGGTAAAATTCAATAATCACAACCAACATCGTGTGCTAGGACTAGTGTTGCCCAAAATCGGTCTTGGTCTTGCAGTCTTGGTCTTGTTCTTGCGTTTTAGCAAGACCAAGACCAAGACCAAGACCGCCTTATTTTAGCAAGACCAAGACCAAGACTGACCGTGCAAGACTTGAGCAAGAACAAGACCAAGCCTGCGAGACTCTTGCGTCTTGCAGTTTGAGTGTCGTTTTATGGAATAATACAGGGTGTAACAAAAATACAGGTCATAAATTTAATCACATATTTTGGGATCAAAAATAGTTCGATTGAACCTAACTTACCTTAGTACAAATGTGCACATAAAAAAAGTTACAGCCCTTTGAAGTTACAAAATGAAAATCGATTTTTTCCAATATATCGAAAACTATTGGAGATTTTTTATTGAAAATGAACATGTGGCATTCTTAAGGCAGTAGTATCTTAAGAAAAAATTATAGTGAAATTTAGACACCCGATAAAAATTTTATGGGGGTTTGGTTCCTTTAAACCCCCCCCCCCAAACTTTTGTGTACGTTTCAATTTGATTATATTATTGTAGTACCATTAGTTAAACACAATGCTTTAAAAACTTCTTTGCCTCTTGGTACTTTTTCGAAAAGTCAGTATTTGTCGAAATATTTTGCATATTATTTGTCAAATCCACCACACATTTGTATATGGCCACATATATGTTATGTTCATCTGTGATATGGCTAAGTACGATTATGGAGACTTGATAATAATAGCAAAATTTATTTATGATTTACATATTTAGGCATATTTTAAACCATATTAAAAAAGAAGTCACATCTCGATACAATGTGCCTTATCGAAAAAATACACAGAAGCAAAAACGTTTTAAAAACACTGTTTAACTAATGGTATTGCAGTAGTAGTTTAATTGGAACGTACACAACCATTTGGGAGGTTTAAAGGAACAAAACCCCCATAAAATCTCTACGTAAACATATTAGAAAAGAAGCCGCAACTCGATAAAAACTGCCTTGTCGAAAAAATACTAGGAACCAAAAAAGTTTTAAAAATATTGAATTTAACTAATAGTATCACAATAATAATTTAATGGAACGTACACAAAAATTTGGGTGGGTTTAATGGAATAAAACCCCCATAACATTTTTATGGGGTGCACAAATTTCACTATAATTTTTCTTTAAGATATTCCTGCCATAGAAATGCCACATGTATATTTTCAATAAAAAATCTCTAATAGTTTTCGATATATTGGAAAAAATCGATTTTCATTTTGTAACTTCAAAGGGCTGTAACCTTTTTATATGCATATTTGTACTAAGATAAGTTAGGTTCATTAGAACTATTTTTGGTCCTAGAATAGGTGATTTAATTTATGACCTGTATTTTTGTTACACCCTGTATATTAGTTCAGGTATATGCTTAGAGACTATAAGATACAAAAAATATGTAACAAAAATTTGGAAAAATGGATTTATCCGCATTATGAACAATACGATGAAAATACATACCGAATTAAAAATATGAACACTTATTTATTGGATACGTACTCAGAGGTCATAATAAATTATTATACAATGTAAAATAAAATATTTCATTCTTTTCTAATATCAGACGACGCCTTCGCTCCGAAATTAATTACAATTGAGCAATTGTCTAGATTTTGAGAATAGCAACCTTTCATAAAATAATCTTCTTGTGTTGTGTGTATAACAATATCGCATTGAAACTTTTAAAGAAGTATGTCGCCTATAAGGTGATAAAAATATAATACGAATACCATATTCACTGTTACGCACAACCACTCAATTGTTTTTCCTTATCCATATCGTAAAGACTAAACATCCTACTTTTTGCAGGGTGTGCAATTAGATATTAGATCAATCGGCCCAACAACATTTTTTGCTGAAAAAGCACTAGATAAGATAATGCCTGGCTACCATGTAAAGTCCATTCGCGCACGGTAAAATGTTAAAAAACCTTCAAATTTCAAAAAAAGAGATATTTATTATTATATAAAAAGAGATATTGGCCGATGTGTGATTTTGCCATTGTTTTTTTATTGTTAATGAAGAACAGAAGAACTTATGAGAGGATGGGTGATCGGGCTGCATTAAAAACTAAAAAACAATGTTTTTTTTTCACAAAATGAAATAAACAAATTACTTATCGACTGATAAATAAAGTTTAAACTTCAGTTTAGGCACTTCGAGATTTCGAAAATAATATTTTTTTCCACCTACCTCTACCGAAAGTATACTTTTCCGGACCTGATTGTAGGGAGCAAAGTTGTACTTTTCCTCCCTAGGGAGGAAAAGTAAAAGTAACGTCATGGTATGTCATTCATGAAATATAACTTATTGACGCCCTGTATAATATCTTTTTTCTATTACGTAAGTATCTATACATTTTAACATTTATTTATAAAATACTCTGTATTTTGCAGAATGGTAAAAAACAGTAAATTGTTATTTTGATTTAACAATGTTTACATTAATAATTTGACTTATATTTGACAGTTGACAGTTATATTGTACCTACTTGTTCGATTTAGTTCTAATAAATTTTGTTGGTTAGTTACATAAAATAAATTAAGTAAAAATGAAAAAATGACTTGTTATCTGAGGAAGGTGGAAAAACCATATGTATAACATGGGAGTAAAGTGCCTTTTCCCCCTTGGATGATTACTGCCCTCCGCTACGCATCGGGCAGTAAACTTCATTCTCGGGAGGAAAAGTAGCACTTTCCTCCCTTGTTATACAAATAGCTATTACTTGTGATTTTGAGCCCTGAACATCGTCATTTTTCGATTTTTTTCAGTTTTAAATTGTTTATAACTCGGAAACGAATAACTTTAGACAAAAACTACAAAAGACCTTTTTTTGTTCCATATGATTCAAAGAACCTAAAATAAGTCAGCCAGGGCTGAAACAATTGATTTTTATAATTTGTTTAATTTTTTCTTAAATAAATATAGAAATAACTAATATATAAATTACGACATTTCGGTATAGGAAATATTACATGAAAATTAATTAGTAGTTATTATGGTTCAAAATGCAAAAATATACAGGGTGTTCTATTCGAAATACTAAAGTTCATTATATTTACAAAAAAACTCAAGATCTGGTAACAATCTGTAATTACCACTATAATATCGGCCGCATTAGAAGACCTTTACTCACCAAATTCTATAAAAATCGTTCAAGTCGTTTCCGAGATATTTGAGATGTTCCATACATAAATCTCACTCTGTATAACTGTTATATAATTAAACTGCGTGTATTACTTTGTATTAATTCTTGGTAAAAAAAAGTCAATCTTAAAATTTTCAACTAATAGCAAACAAAAATTTTCAACTAATAATAGTGTCAAAGCTATTGCGTACTGTGCTGTAATTAATTTGTATTTTTTTTTATTTTTTATTTGAATAAATGGCAAATTGTAGAACTCTTTTATTCCATTTCATTTCATATACCTAATGTGAGAGTCCATCAATCCCTTTCTAGACAGATAATGTTCTTTAAAATACAGTCTAGATAAGTTTATGTCATTTGTTTGATTTTTTGTGTTTTCACCATGTTTTAGCACATGTCAGGTTATTAAATGCAAACGTTTATTAAGAAAGAGACTGACTCCCGTGGGACATGGTAGATAGCCCAGTTAGTTAGAGTATAGGCAGGGATAGTTTAGATCGTGGGTTCAAACCCCCCTCATAATGTGAGTTGTTTATTAATAAATAGCAATATGCTAGTGGGTAACTGCGAGACTTGCAAGACTCTTGCTGCAAGACCAAGACCAAGACCAAGACTGGGAGTGCAATACCAAGACCAAGACCAAGACCAGGTGTACTGGTGCAAGACCAAGACCAAGACTGTCCAAGTCTCGTCTTGGTCTTGCATTTGGGCAACACTAGCTAGGACTACAAGTATTCCACATTAAGCTGACAAGAACAATATACAGAGTGAAAATAACGTTATTTAAAAATGAATTGTCAACAGGGTTCAAATGAGTGTATTACTAAATATAGGCAACCAACGATATATGCGATGAATTTAAAATATTATTTTGTTTTAATAGTTGAAAAAGAATAATGTGCCCATATACTAAAATGCATTTAGGGCAGAGAAAATAAGTAGATTTTTTAAACTATTAAACATGACGACATGATTTAAACTATATTTAAAAAATCTACTTATTTTCTCTGGCCTAAATACATTTTAGCATATGGGCAAATTATTCTTTTTCAACTATTAAAACAAAATAATATTTTAAATTCATCGCATGTATGGTTGGTTGCCTATCTTTAGTAATACACTCATTTGAACCCTGTTGACAATTCATTTTTAAAAAACGTTATTTTCACTCTGTATATTGTTCTTGTCAGCTTAATGTGGAATACTTGTTGTCCTAGCACACGATAGTTGGTTGTTATTATTGAATTTTACCACAAATAAATTTTATAAACTTTTGGCTAGTGTACCAAACTACATATCAGTCCACACAACTTCATGTTACACTTTCTGTCTCTACTGTCATTAGTCAGAAACGCTTTCACACCTGTCACCTGTAATCAGTTGGCTTTTAGCTTTCTCTTTGTGAAGACAGAGAAATCAACTCAACCACCCACATGCTTGTGGTATGGTCATATGGTGCCTTGAGGTATACCCTTTAAATTTCACCCATCGCCAGGGTTTAATAAATAATATATCAATTTAAGACTTTTGGTCGGCATTTCAAGGGTTCTAACCCATGTATTTTGGTGGCTTAGCATGTAGAGCTTGTAAGTATAACCTAATTTTTTATCTTGGTCATCCTTTAAAAAATTTTTTTACTCTTGCCTTCACTAATTATGGTTGTACTTATTTTAGGCTTAGAACACTGATGATGCTCTCTTTAGAGCGAAAACGTTCTGTACTTTAATGTAGCCCTTTATTGGGGTTTTCAAACTAATATACTCTTTACACAGAAGATCTTTTTCTTCAATTTTTGTAATTAATGGTATACAGCCAGCTACAGGAAAAATTTTTCCTTATGGATTCCAGTATAAATAATTATGTTAATGTACAGCATATGTAAAAAACAGCATTTCGATTCAGAGATGATCCACCATCAAACAACTCTGAATTGAAATGAAACCAAGCTACCTATTTAAGCAGAATTATAACAATACAGTTCTGCATATCAGACGCTGTAGCGGTAGCGACATCTATTAGAGAGAAATGATCTAAACAATAAATCTGAAAATTCTCGTGGAACCACTTTCTGGTAACATTCTTAATCTCTGCCTTTTACAATTTATAAAGAAAGGAGACGATGAATGAAGGAGATGAAAGGGACTCTACAATATGCAGTCACATTCCGTCTATTCGTCTAGGAAAAATTCTACCGAAAGCTTACAATAAAACACCAAAGTACCTTGGTGTGACTCTTGACAGAACCCTATCATTCAAGGAACATCTGACAAAAACAGCGGAAAAACTTAAATCCAGAAACAACATCATCCAGAAGCTGTGCGGCACAACATGGGGAGCATCGGCTTCCACCTTGCGATCATCTGCCCTGGGTCCACTCTTCTCAACTGCGGAATATTGCTCTTCAGCATGACTTAACAGCCCACATATACACAAAGTAGATGCCCAATTGAATAATACAATGAGAATGATTGCTGAAGTTATCAAATCCACCCCTACGCAATGGCTCTCAGTACTGAGCCACATTCCACCACTCAAACTACGACGCATACACGCACTCACTAGTGAGTACACAAAGATAGAAGATAACGAGAACGTGCCATTCCATCTAGATGTAGATGCCGCCAACGGTAACCGTCTACGCCCCAGACGACCACCAATAAAAACAGCAAAGGTGGCTGTGAAAAATAGTTCAATTTAACGACAACATGGACTCGAGAATGGATGGAACAACAAAATAGCAACTTATCCTGCATCACACAAAAACCACCAGGCTTTGACTTACCACACAACACATGGTCTATGCTGAACCGAATCAGAATCCAACACGGCAGATGTGGTTACATGATGCACAAATGGGGTAAACGACCATCCCCACTTTGTGACTGTGGACAACCACAAACCATCTATCACATCACAGGACAGTGTCCCACAAGATCATATCATGGCAGGTCAGAGGATTTCCTGATGGCGACTCCAGGGTCGATAGACTATGTAAATAAGTTAGATGTACGTTTGTGAACCTATGCATTGTCTTTACAAAATATATGTAAATGTAAATGTGTCAGGTGCCATACGCTAAATAAATCTAACGAAAGCTGATTCCGTTTACTCAAAACATGAGTAAAATAAAAAGTTAAAAATAGCTTACGTTTCATTTCGGGTCAGAGATGATCTCCCATCCCCATACGTCCGTGTCTGTCTCTCCAGATGTCTTCAGTGGGGCTACAGGAACACCTCTGAATCGTAAAGAAACCAAACTGCCTATTTAGGCAGAATTATAAAAATAGTTTTGCGTCTCGGACGCTGTAGCGGTAGCGATATTTATTAGGCTTATTCTACTTAAATAGGCAGCTTAATTTCGTTTTGATTTAGAGGTGTTCATGTAGCCCAACTGAAGACGTCTGAAGAGACCGAAACGGACGTATGGGGATAGTGGATCCTCTCTGAACCGAAATAAAACACAAGCTGTTTCTAATTTTTCATTTTACTTATATTTTGAATACACGGAATCAACTTTCGTTAGAATTTTTCCTAGACGAATAGATGGAATGTGACTGCATATTGTAGAGTCCCTTTTGTTTCCTTTATTTGTTGTCTCCTTGCCTTATAAATTGTAAAAGGTAGAGATTAAGGATGTTACCAGAAAGTGGTTCCACGAGAATTTTCAGATTTATTGTTTACATCTAGGACTTCTCATTTCTCTCTAATAGATGTCGCTACCAATATAGCGGTCGATACTGCTTAAATAGTAGACAGTTTGGTTTCGTTTCTATTCAGAGGTGTTTATGTAGCCCAACTGAAGAGGTCTGGAGAGACCGAGACGGACGTATGGGGATGGTGGATCATCTCTGAATCGAAATGAAATATATAAGCTGTTTTCAACGAAAACATTTCGTTTATAAATTCGCAAAGTCTGTGTGTTATTGCGTTGCCGCTCCTGCAATACTCAGATCAGATTTATCGATGCATTCTTATGTAGTTTTTTCTTCTGAATCCAAATCTGAAAACGACATTTCGATATTTCTAATCGTCTTCGAGATAATCGACCTGAAAGTCTAAAATGTGACGTCACAATCGTTTTATTTTCTGCCGACACACTACACGTCCAGCTGAAATCGTTGCTAGTAAGTAGGCTAGTTTTTTTTTAATCTCGATTTGTTAAACAAAGCATAGGTTATTTACATTTGAGTTTGACACTTCGTGAATGTCAAACTAAATTTTAAATTAAGTATTAATATAACATCAATGACATTTGATAGTGAACTTAATTATTATATAAAATAAATAAGATGTTCAAAAATACAATTTGAGTATATTTTAAAAGCAATAATTTATTAACAGCTTTAAAAAGGTTTATACGAGTATACGGCCTCCCGCTCCATTTGTTATAAAATTAAAATACAGGGCGTCCAGAAACTCTACCGACAAACGAAACAGGAGATTCCTCAGATAATTTTAAGACAATTTAACCCAATTCATCTAGTCCGAAAATGCTTCCTAAAGGAGCTAGAGCTATTTGAAGATGGCGTCTGGTAATTAGTTTTTCTTAAATATCTCCAGAACGCTTCTATATAAAAGAACGAAAATTGGTACACATATTTATCTTTCAGGGATAAATCGATTCCATTAATTTCAAATTTCTAGTACCGGTCATAGGGGTCCGTTTTGGGTAGGGAATCAGTTATATTATCGCATAACTTTTTTGTTTTCAATTTTTAAGCAATTTTGAGTCTGGATTATTAAAAAGTAAGGTATTATAGTACTAAAAGGTACTTTTACTTTAAGTCGATAGGATACACCGTTTTCTAGAAAAATCGATTTGAAAATTTTTCGTTGTTTGAATATCAAAAAAAAAATTCAATAAAAAAACCATTTAGAGAAACGAAAATTGGTACATTTATTTATATTCCAGAGATAAATCGATTTTATTAATAATTGTGAATTTCTAGTACCGGTCATATGCGTCCGTTTTGGGTAGGTCAACGGTTATTTTATCGCATACCTTTTTTGTCTTTAATTCTTAAGAATTTTTAACACTAGATTATTAATTTATGAGGTATTCTAGTATTAAAAGTTACTCTTGCTTAAAGTTGGTAAAATACACTGTTTTTTTTTATTTTCAAAAATTTTTTCAAATTCAGGAAACAAAAAATTTCCAAATCGATTTTTCTAGAAAACGGTGTGTCGTACCGACTTAAAGCAAGAGTACCTTTTAGTACTAGAATACCTCACCATTTAATAATCCAGTATCAAAAGTGCTTAAAAGTTAAAGACAAAAAAGTTATGTGATAAAATAACCGTTGCCCCTCCCAAAACGGACGCCTATGACGGGTACTAGAAAATCACCATAGATGGAATCGATTTATCTCTGGAAGATAAATATGTGTACCAATTTTCGTTTTTCTAACTAAAAGCGTTCTGGAGGTATTTAAGAAAAACTAATTACAAGACGCCATTTTCAAAGAGCTCTAGTTCCTTTAGGAAGCATTTTCGGACTAGGTGAATTTAGTTAAATTCTCTTAAAATTATCTGAGGAATCTCCTGTCTTCGTTTGTCGGTAGAGTTTCTGGACACCCTGTATAGTCGGTTCGCTAAACTCGACACAACTGGATAGTGATTTTAGTAGGTATTTTTTTATGTTTTTTGCAAATTTTGCCAAAATTGGCAAAATTACTATGTAATTATTTAGTAATTATTAACTAATTAGTAATTATTTTTTTTGCCAAATTGGCAAAATTATTGACTAAAATCACTATCCAGTTGTGTTTGAATTTAGCGAACAGACAGTATATGAAATAATATTGTTTGGTATAAAAGATTATGGTCTGATATGTGCAATTACATCCTTCTAATGGAAAAAAATATTTGAAGATTTTTCTCAAATTATGGATACCAACAACATTTTCATTTATAACTCTTTTATTTTATATTTTGACGAAGAAAAGTTATTCTTCATAAAAAGCTCTTCATGTTGTAAGATTTATGATGCAACCAACATATATAAAATTTTATTAATTTTATACGAGGTATATAAAAAATGTGAATTTCGATCAAGAGTAAACTACCTTTATAGTTCATAACATTTAAATTAGAATGATATAATTGCACATTAAAACATAATTATTAATTCTAAACTACTTTTTATAATAGCAATTTTCCATATTATGAATTAAAATACGTAAATAGACATAAATAGAATAAACAAAGTTTTTGTTATGATAATGCTCGCATTTTCAGCTTGTTAATTTTTAATTTTATAATCCTAAATTATAATTCTATAATTTTTTTGTACATTAGAAAAACGTTAGAATACATAAACGAAAATAATATTTTTCTTTTCTCTATTTTCAATTTTTGAACCTTTAATAATTGCAATTAGAACTCTATTTTAAAAACTCGTGTTGCAATGCTTCTTTACATTTTCTTATTTTGCTTTTAGAAGGTGAGAAGTTAAATACGAACAAACTACGGCCTTTTATGAGTAAAAGAATCAAGTCGAAATTAAAACACTGTTTCTTCTCATCTTTGAAACAAAATTAAGTTTCATAAATTTAGAAAGGATCCTTAAATTACTTTGTTGCGTGAAATAGGAGAAATTTTAAAGCAAAACAGAATAATGAAAACGTGTAAGTTATAATCAGGGCCGTAACTACCATTGGGGCAACCGGGGCAGTGCCCCGGCGAACCTGTCCAAGGCCCTCGTTTGGTTGGCCGTGCATAGATTTTAACGAGGAAAATAAAAATATGCATTTCAAAAGCCGATTCCAACGAAATAGTTCCAAATGACACAATTTTATAAAGACCTTACAGATGCACCCTAGACCTCAACATAAAGTTGAGGGGGCTAAGCTGGGTCCCCCGAGACCATAACATGAAAATTTAAATTATTACCTGAGAAATTAGTTATTTTGGCCTTAATAAAACCTAAAATGGGGAGTACGGTCCTGACAGTAATAATATACATCACGTTGTAAACCGCTGCGAAATTTATCAGTTTTTAAATGATAAAAACACAATTTAAAATTATTTTGTTAGTTCCTCCACATTGTTATAGTGGAAACACCATGTAAACCTCGCAAACCTGACGTGAGTACCAAAAACCACATCATATTATATTTATATTAATAATATAACCTATAAAATATCCAAGAAATATATAGGACCAGTTTTGGGCCAAGATCTACACCGGTTTTTGAACCGGCGACAGGGCCGGCCTTGCAACGTTTCCAAAATTAATCAAACATGACTTCGAATAACACCATGAACACTACCCAAACTTCATCTCACATCTCATATTCCAGTGTTGTTAACACGTTTAAACAACCAACAAAAGACGAAGCCATAGTTCTTTCTAGTATTGAAGGAACCAAAGTTCAAGAGTACATCATAGCCGTCGGTTCAATAGTTGGTCCACGTAATGTATCGTTCGCTTCCAGAATAGCCAACAATAGAATATGTATATATCTTTCCTCTAAAAATATGGTTGATTCATTGCTGCATTCCCACAAATACGTCAATATAAAAGAAACTCAAGTAGAAATAAGAAGACTTATCACTCCAGCTCAAAGACTGATAATATCAAACGCTGGTCCTTCTATTCCAACCACGTTAATTGAACAAGAACTACGTAAAATGGGTATAAACACCATCTCTAAAATGACTTTTCTTAGGGTAGGAATGCCTGAAAGCGAATATAGCCATGTCTTGAGTTTTAGAAGGCAAACATTTATCACACCTTTAGAAAATATGTCCATTCCCGATTCTTTCATGATCTCTCATGATAATACCACTTACAGACTATACCTTTCTATAGAAGGCTTCAACTGTTCAAAATGCAAGGCTATTGGTCACCAGGAAACAGAATGTCCTGCCAACGCCAATACAATCACTTCTAATGCTACCACTTCTAATGCAACCAATCTTGACTCAACCAATTCTAATCCACCCACTTCTAATACAACAAATCCTGACCCAACCAATTCTATTCCAACCTCTTTTAAAGCTCTTCCAGAAACCTCCCAAAACACACAATATATAACAAATCTACCTTATAACGAAACAGAACAAAAACTTTCTGACAAAGCCTTAATATCCACCTCTAACGATCACCCAGCATCTTCCCAAAACATATTAGATCAGATCTCAGACGTACAGGTCTCTAATAACCAATTAGAATCTACCATAGAAACTGACGACATGTCAAGACCTACAAATATTACAAATGAAACAAACACTTTAAAAATCCCAACATCATCAACTTCCAACAAGATCAGCAATCTTACTCCATTAGAAATAACACAACCTAAAATTATTCCAAACGTCACAAAACATCTAAAAAGGCTCATCTCATCGTCTCCAGAAATCAACGAAAATACCACACAGTCCGATTCTCATATCTTCACTTCTCCAGTAACAAGGAAATCAAAGAAAAAAACAAAAACGTCTAAAAGAAATTCTCGAGATGAACTTTTACTTTCCCTAGAGAAAATTAAAGACAAAATCGCAAACAGATCACCACCATTTGTCCTTAACTTCGACGAAATATGTGACTTTCTCGAAAACACATTAAACGCAAAACATCCCGAAATAACCTCAAAAAACTATTCGAACGAAACAGCCGAATTAATTCAGATCCTTAATTTTGTTCACGCCTATACCCACAATTCAAAATTAAAAAATAATATAACTCGATTAAGAAAGACACTAAGCCCCAATAATTTCTCTTCCACAGAAGAGACCGATGAAACACATTCTCAGTCAGAACTCGAAAATGTCTAACCCCTATATATTACAGTGGAATATCAATGGGTTCTATACCCATTTAGAACAATTAAAACTTCTAATAAATGAAACATGCCCTAAGATCTTATGTCTTCAAGAAACTCATTTTAAGCAATCCAATATTAATCTTCAAAACTACCAATGTTTTCCAAAAAAACAGAATAGCACAACAGGCAAGTGGCGGAGTAGCCATCTTTGTAAGAACAGACCTAGAAGCTAAGCCAAAGAAGATCCCATAGAATCACAGACGATGACCTCAAGACAATCCTCACCAAAAAAGTTTCATCAGTGTTAACATATTTAAAAGACATCAAATTGTATAACTCTATTTAATGTAATACTTTGTATTGTTATATCCACTAATAACCCTTCGCGGTTGATGTGGTTTTGTGTTTAAATAAAAAAAAAAAAAAAAAAAAACCTAAAATGCCATTGGAAAAGAGGCCCGGACTAAGCTAGGGCCCCCGAGACCTTTCGTAAATTGTTACTGAGAAAACTAATGCAACCGGAATATGGGCCCCCGTCCCAGCTATATTAGGCCAGGGTAATAAGACAAAAATATACCCTGTTCGTGACACTTCAGCAGCCAGGAAACTGAAGCATTTTTTCAACAAGTAATACCTATAGGAACAAATTTTAACTAGTTTCCTGCGTAGGATCTGGCGGCCATTTTTATTTATAAACAATTAACTGTCAAAGAATGGCATTTTTCCCTTTTTTTCAAATCAATGGAAAACAGTGAAACTTATGATTTTTTAGTACAAACATCTTTGAGATAATGGAAAAAGCTTTAAAATGACATATCACAAAGTTTGATATACTCATTTATTGTTAATATAATTGCGAAAAAAGATCGGAATTGCAAAAAAAATTATTTTCGCAAGAACTGTTGTAAAAATTAGTGTACAGATTTGATATGTGATATGTGATAAAAATTTCAAAGCGAGTCATTCAATTTTTTAAATGGTGTATTCTCTTCTGTTTATACTCAAACCAATGGCACCCCTCAAGGTTCAGTGTTAAGCCCTACCTTATTTAACCTCGGCATAAGTGATCTTTGTTTTAATTTACCATCTCCTACTAAATATGTAGCTTATGCAGATGATTTAATATTATATTGTCACGGTCGTTCAGCTTCCACTAGTTCTAAAATTTTGCAAGCGGCCATAAACATAGTAATCTCTCGGACCCACTCTTTGGGACTAACTTTATCCCTCACAAAATCCAAAGTTATTAAATTTAGTAGACGGCCTCCAATGCCCCCTACACCTCTATTTATAAATGATTCACTTCTTCCCGTAGTTGATCATTGTAAAATACTGGGATTGACGTTTGACTCTCGCCTCTCTTGGAAGCAACATATTCTCAATTTAAAAAGTGCATGCCACAAAAGATTAAACATTCTTAAAACACTGTCTCACTATCACTGGGGTGCGGATGAAAAGTCGCTCCTTAAAGTATATAAAGCACTAATTCGCTCTAAATTAGATTATGGTAGTATTGCTTATATGTCTGCTTCAAAAAGAGATCTGGATTCCTTAAACTCTATCCATAACACAGCCCTTCGACTATGTCTAGGTGCATTTCGTTCCAGTCCATCTGAAAGTGTCTACTGTGAAGCCGGTGAGCCGCCTCTCTGGATTAGACGGCAATATCTTCTTCTTTCCTATGCTGCATCTGTCTCTTCTAATCCCCTTAATCCTGTATACCGTTTATTCACAACAACCTATACCACCCCTTCACCAATAATAAAACCTATATTTTCTATATTGTCCACAATAACAAGCGACATCAATTTTAGACTGACAAATCCCATCCCCTTTCATCGAATTCCTCCTTGGATTATGCAGACCCCTCAAACTAACACAAATTTAACAAAATTCAATAAATATGAAACACCTAAAGAACTCATGATAACAGCTTTTTTTGAAATTATACACAATAACCACTTTGATCAAGTAATATACACCGATGCTTCCAAAAGTGATTTAGGGGTTGGCTGTTCAGTCACCTCTCAAAACAATCTTATTTGTGCTTCTTTTATTCCTCTTCTGTGCAACGTACATACTGGAGAATTATATAGTATCTTACAGGCTGTTAAGAATATTAACCTCCCGAATATAAATGTTGCCATTTGTACAGACTCTCTAGCTTCAATTTTATGTATTCAGGAATTATTTACCGATCATCCTCTTGTCCAAAATATCCATCATTGTTACTACCACCTTTCTACCTTAAACACTAAGATTACATTTATTTGGATTCCGTCTCACATTGGTATACCTGGCAATGAACTTGCAGATCAGCATGCTAAAACGGCTTCAACAGATACCACGTCAACAACCCACATCCAAATTTGTAAAGATTTGAAAACAGAAGCGTACAGATTCACATGGAGATTATGGCAAACCCACTGGAGTTCCTTAAATACATCTTTACGTGCAATCCAGCCCTCAGTATATAAGCCACTTTACACTGGCCCCACAGGACTCTCTAGACAAGACCTTAGAAATATAAGAAGAATCCGTATAGGCCACACCAAACTTACTCACGGCTTCCTGATGTCATCAGATATCCGGCCTATCTGTTTAACATGCCAGTGCCAACTTACCGTGAACCACATTATTACCGAATGTCATCAGTTCAGTGTAGTAAGACAACAGCTCAAACTAAAACCGCAGCTATGTGACATTCTAAGTGATACCAACCAGTTAGACAGAGTTCTTCAGTTTTTAAAAAAAATATCATTGTATCATAAACTTTAATTTTTTTTTTATGACATAACTTGTTAATGCTCTTTAATTATACCTCTTGTAATCTTGTTTGTAATCGTCCCGTGCGAGTGGCCATAGTTGCCGAGCACGTTAATGTAAATAAAAAAAAAAAAAAAAATTTTAAATTTTATTCGAATTGTTTATCTCAGAGAGCATTTTTTTGCAATAACATAAGTCAGAAAAAAATGACGTTAGAACCATTCCACAGGTGTCAAATAGAAGAGCATGAGCTATATTTTCAACTTGGTTTAAACAAAGCGAATAAAAATGCATTTATTAGTAATAAATAATTATGTAAAAGTATCGTAAATCTTTCCTTATAAACGTTTTGGATAATTTTTCCAAAAAAATTAACTTTTTTACCCTGTTTTAAGTGCACAACTACCAAGTAATGTTATTTATATCATACTTGATGAAAAATTGTAATAAATATATATAATTTCTTGTATAACAAAATAAAAAGTTTATAAAGAAAGATTTACGATACTTTGCATAAATATTTATTACTAATAAATGCATTTCTTATTCACTTTTTTTAAACCAAGTTGAAAATATAGCTCATGCTCTTTCATTTGACACCTGTGGAATTGTTCTAACGTCATGTTTTTCTGACTTATGTTATTGCAAAAAAATGCTCTCTGGGATAAACAATTTGAATAAAATTTAAACAATTGAATGAATCGCTTTGAAATTTTTATCACATATTAAGCACTAAAGAACCCTTATATGACAAAAATTTCAAAGCTGTACACTAATTTTTACAATAGATATTGCGAAATTAATTTTATTTGAAAATTCCAACCTTTTTTCGCAATTATATTAACAATAAATGAGTATATCAAACTTTGTAATAAGTCATTTTAAAGCTTTTTCCATAATCTCAAAGATATTTGTACTAAAAAAACCTAAGTTTCACTGTTTTCCATTGATTTGAAAAAAAAGGGAAAAATGTCATTTTTTGACACTTAATTGTTTATAAATAAAAATGGCCGCGAGATCCTACGCAGGAAATAGTTACAATTTGCTCTTATAGGTATTACCTGTCGCAAAAACGCTTCAGTACCCTGGCTGCTCGAGTGTCATGAGAAAAACCTTATTACCCTGGACTATATTGTCTTAACCAATTTACCCCAGGCCACATAATGGTACATGAAAGGAACCACATTGTAGCCGAACAATGTACTTACATAAAACAGAAAGATGGTACTTGCAAAATTATTTAACTTAAAATAAGATGATTTCAAAAATTTTTGGTGTTGGTCAACTAAAATAGCAATATGTAGGTACAAAATACTTGTCATGAAATGCATTTAAATGAGTTTTCAAGGGGTTAAATATCAAGAATTTTTACGGACCCCCCCCCCCCATTCCGCTGGGGGATAAACCCCAGACCGCACGGTAGGGGCCCCCAATATCGTAGTTACGGCCCTGGATATAATACAAGCCGTTATTATGGAAACTAAAATTTTTAAATAATATGTAAGGTTTTGTGGCTATTTGATTGTAACAATATTAAAACGATTTATTTTTTTTAACTTTACTATACAGGGTGTCCCGAAAAGAATGGTCATAAATTATACCACAGATTCTGGGGTCAAAAATATGTTGATTGAACCTCACTTACCTATATACAATAGTGCACACAAAAAAAGTTACAGCCCTTTGAAGTTACAAAATGAAAATCGATTTTTTTTCATATATCGAAAACCCTTCGAGATTTTTCATTGAAAATGGACATGTGGCATTATTATAGCAGCAACATCTTAAAAAAAAATTAAAGTGAAATTTGTGCACCCCATAAAAATTTTAAGGGGGTTTTGTTCCTTTAAACCCCCCAAACTTTTGTGTACGTTCCAATTAAATTAATATTGTGACACCATTAGTTAAACAAAATGTTTTTAAAACTTTTTTGCCTCTTAGTACTTTTTTGATAAGTCAGTGTTTATCGACCTATTTTGAATATTTGTCGAATCCACCACATATTTGTATATGGTTAAATACTATTAGAGACCTGTTAATAATCTGAAAATGTATTTATAATTTACATTTTTAGGTATATTTTGAAAAAGAAGCCATATCTCGATAAAAGGTGATTTCTCAAAAAAAGACTAAGATTCAAAAAAGTTTTAAAAACACCGTGTTTAACTAATGGTACCACAATAATAGTGTAATTGGAACGTACACAAACATTTGGGGGGTTTAAAGGAACAAAACCCCCATAAAATTTTTATGTAAATATATTAAAAAAGAAGCCGCATCTCGATAAAAACTGGCTTATTGAAAAAATACTAAGAGTCAAAAAAGTTTTAAAAACGTTGTGTTTAACTAATGATACCACAATAATGAATTAATTGGAACGTATACAAAAGTATGGGGGGGTTTAAGGGAACCAAACCCCCATAAAATTTTTATGGGGTGGACAAACTTCACTATAATTTTGTTTTAAGATGTTACTGCCATAAGAATGATACATGTCAATTTTCAATAAAAAATCTCTAATAGTTTTCGATATATTGAAAAAAATCGATTTTCATTTTGTAACTTCAAAGGGCTGTAACTTTTTTTATGAGCACATTTGTACTAAGGTAAGTTAGGTTCAATCGAACTATTTTTGACCGCAGAATGTGTGGTATAATTTATGACCAATCTTTTCGGGACACCCTGTATAAATGGTTACCTCGAACCTAAAAACATTTAGTTATTAGGAGTACATACACATACATAGAGGTACAAAAACATTAGTATTAAATTCAATGGAAATTTACATTTAGAGTAAAAAGAGAAAAAGAGATGGCAGATACTAATACATCATACGACGAAAAAATAAACATTTATACTTTAGTAATACATGATTAAAAACATGTTATGCTCATAAATTTGTCCTTTTGTACCACAATATTTAATTTTTTTTGACATTAAAATATATTACCGACTCATTTTGGTACCTTCGACCAAACGATCACACCTTTGAGTGGTTCTTTTTTTTCTGAGGACCTCCTCTTTTGTAACTCGGTCAGTCCACGGGATTGTAAATGTTCTCCTATATAGCCAGATATTTCAAAATGCTTTTAAGTGATGAAAAGGTTGCAGGTGTGAGTCCATGATGTGTAGAATATGAAAAACTTGTCTACACTCACAATTTTTATTTATAAGTTGTTAAAGAAAGCGACCGGTTTCGCGGCTTACATTTTATGCCTCATCTTCAGGCCCAGTGTAAAGGTTTGTTTATACAAACATTAAAAGCTAAAAGTACAAAGTAGACGATTACAAATAAATAACACAACAAACCAGGGTAATATTAAAATTAGAATTAGAGAATAGAATTAGAATTAGAACACGCCAACACCTAAAACATTAGTAGACCAGGGCGCATCTGTAAAAATATTAGTACATTTGGACGTTGAGAGGTGACTCACATTTTTTTGCAGAAATTGCTTGAAAATAACTCACGTAATAATATTTGAGTTATCCTCTCACTCAAAAAGGTCCGGAACATTGTTTAAATAATCAAAATTTCAAAAAATGAAGGAAAAATTCGATTTTTTTCTTCGTTTTTTGATCATAACTTTGAAAGTGTTTATTTCTGAGAAAAGTTGTACTGACATAAAAGTTGCGTAATTATATTTACAACAATATAGACTTCATTAAAAATTTCAAAAATTGTCACCCTTGTTGCAAAATAGCAATAATTGCGAAAAAACGATAAAAAAACAAGTATTCGCATTTTACGTTTTTCAACCATTTATACTACACTTAGGACCTTCATATTTTAACAAGAAAAACTATATGATATAGGAAAACAATACTGTGAATTTCATTAAGATCGGTTGTATAGATTTTGCAAAATAAAGTTTGCAATCCAGCTTTCGCAAAAAAAAAATAAATTTTTTCAAAATCTTGCAGGACTCAATATAAAGCAGACAGCAAGTTTAGTTTTTTTTTACATACAGAACAATACCGTACCTTTCATTTGTAATCTGCAAAATTAAAATCGGTTAACCACTACGGCGTCAGGAATTTTTTTAAATACACATTTTTTTGATGCTACGCGCAGGACAGCGGCTAGTTTGCTCTGATTGGGCATTCCATTTACCTTTGATAATGATTGACAAATTTTAATTTTTAGTACATTTCGATATAAATAAATAAATTTGTTTATTGCAAAATAAAAACACATGCTCTGTCCCTTTAAATAACACTTTTTGTGGCAAAAACCTTCCTTGTTCATATATTTTAAATTAGAGAATAAAAGTTTATTATTTTTAAACATATGCAACTGTTTAAACAATATTTTAAACAAATTAGTTTGATTTTTCTGGAATTTAAATATTAAAATACAACAAAATATAGTGTAAGAAAATAATATATTAGATAAAGATTGGAAGAAATTTTGGTGGAAATCAACTTGTGTGAATCGAACACCGCTGTCCTGCGCGTAGCACCAAAAATTAATGTTTATTTAAAAAAATTCCTGACGCCGTGGTAGTTAATGGATTTTAATCATTTGAATCGTTTATTTCAGAAAGGGACCAAGTGACAAATCTTGACAAAATGAGTGCAAAAAATTAATTTTTTTCTTAAACTAATTAACAAGATACATTTTTAAAAAATACTCTAGGTTGTTAGGTAGAATTTTTATTTTATATAAAGTGACTCTTTGTTGAATATAAACAGTGTGTAAACTTGATTTCCTCAAAAGTAGATATTTGTGACTTGACCCCTTTCTGAAATAAACGATTCATTTTGAAAAAATGAGTTTTTTTTGCGAAAGCTGGATTGCAAAATTTATTTTGCAAAATCTATTGCACGGATACTAATGAAATTTACAGTATTGTTTTACTATATTATATAGTTTTTCTGGGTAAAATATGAAGGTTCTAAGTGTAGCATAAATGGTTGAAAAACGTAAAATGCAAATACTTGTTTTTATGTTTTTTCGGAATTATTGCTATTTTGCAACAAGGGTGACAATTTTTAAAATTTGTAACCAATCTTATATTATGGGAAATTTAATTATGCAACTTTTCTCGAAAGTGATTACTTTGAAAGTTATAATCAAAAAACGAAGAAAATAATCGAATTTTTCTTTCATTTTTTGACCTTTTGATTATTTAAACAATATTCTGGACAGTTTTGAGTGGGAGGATAACCCAATTATTATAGGAGTTAATTCCAAGAAATTTCTGCACAAAAATATGAGTCACCTCTCAACGTCCATCTCAAAACAGATGCGCCCGACTATAGGTGTTATGGTGAAGTATAGACTGGATTCTGCATTGTGCACATGGACAAGAGCACTTTAAGGTTGCATCCAATCTGGTGATAACTGTAGTATATAGTAGGAGTTGTAACAATATTATTAGGAGATTTGTAAATAAAAATAAAAATTACATATCGTCGATTCGCTAATCTGAGACACAACCATGATATAATGAAACCGAAGATATGACACCACGCTGCTTCTGTCAAATTTCAAGTGATGTCAATACGTGGCGATCCCGACATTTTTGTCATTTGTTGTTATTTGTTTCTGCTATTTATATACAGGTTAAACTGGTTGTCAGAAACGAGTTCAATTGCCTCTACAATACCTCCTTATAGAAAATAATTCTAAAAATGACCATGATTATATAGCTATTTCTGAATTAGAACCAAATGAGATCGATACTGAAATAATCTCACAGAATGGTGAAGATGACCATAAAAAAATCGGTAAATATGGAAACATTAAGATATAACCTAAGAAATTGTGACCAAACTAAAAAACCTTCACACAAATTTCCACTGCAGAACAAGTTACAGATGTAATGACCAAACCTCTAACGAAAATAAGATTCCACATCATCTCAAAGGCGGGACTGATGTAGATGCGAAAAACCTTTTTAATAACGGAAAGTATTAAAATTTAGTAGGTATTAATAAGGTTTTTCTCATTGTATTCAGTGAATGTCATAATTACGTTAGTGTGATAATAATTTTAATGAAATCGTCACTATTTTAAGTGCACATTTGCCTATTTTATCTTCAATAAATCCATAATTCACAAAAGTTTATATCCATTACTTTATCACTACGTTTCGTAAAACGAAATTTAACATAAATAATCCCTAATTTTGTTACCAGAATGCTTCCACTCTTCATGCTATCCATAGGTTATTTCAAATTGGCCGCGCTAACTAGTCACGTATTGACGTCATGCGCAGAACCGAACGAATTTGAAACACTTTGGTGTCATATCTCCTGGACACAACTTTCTACACTACAATCACAATAAAAATGCACTATATAGAAATAAACAAACCAACATGCGTTGAATGTTCTAGGAGCTCTTCGAAATAATGTTTTGGGAGTGCACCTCGTGCTTGTTTATTTTTTATAGTGCATCTTTATTGTGATTGTAGTGTCGACAGTAGTTGTGTCTCAGATTAGCGAATCGACATAATATGAGAAGTTTTCCGCTAAAAGCAGAGGCACCGTCTGTCTTGATCGCTACCTTAGGACACTATATTATATTTAAGTGAGGATACGTTTAGATTTTTTTATACACTGAGGTCGTTTAGGTTGGAATAAATTCATTTTCTCAAGAATGGGCGATTTTAGAGAGAAATCCCGAAAAAGGTCGTTTTTATACATAATTTTGTTAATATCACTACAAAAAATACAATAATTCCCAGCATTTCAGACACATCTTCCCTACAGATATATAAGTCACACTTGTACGTTTGACATAAATATTTAAAAGTAATGTACCTTTTTAGGTTATTGATTATGTTCAAAATAAGAGGGCTAAAAGGAACTACAACGTCAACGGGATTTTATTGCCTCATATGGTCAATGGACCTCTAAATTTGAAAAAACCGCGGAGTGCTTCCTTTTAAATTGGTGGGTTTTTGAGAAAAGGGTGAATTAGTCCCTAGGAACAGGGTGAATTAGGGTAAGTTCTATGCACTTTTGCACGTAAACACATCTACAAGAAAATTGTTCCAGGTTAAACTTACTATCCAAAAATCACATTTTAAAGTGAAAAATATTTTTTTACAAAAATATATCCAAAAGAAAAGCAAGAAAAAAACACGAAGGAAATCAATTTTGTCTTTTGTCCCATAACTTTTTTCCACACGGATATAGGTATGCATTGCTTCAGCAAAAAATAATTTTCGTCCTTTCTCTTTAAAATAAAGTTTGTTAAAAGTCTCTAGGATCTACAGTTTCCGAAATAGGATTTTTCAAATTTCGCCACTCACAGCATTTTTGGGCCATTCTCCCCATTATTTCGCAAACATTGTTCTGTAACTTTTTTCTACGCATCTCTAGGTATATGCAATGGTAAATTTAGTAGGAAGAGAAGTTAATTACCTTTAAAGTGGTCTATTGTTTAAGGATATATGGCTCTTTTTAAGCAAGTTATGATTTTTCAAGCTTTTATACTTTTAATGGTTTTTGATATATTTAATGAGTAGTTTTTTAATTTCTCATTATGACTTTTTTTCTTGTACATTTAGGTATATACATTGTGGAACAAAAAATGCCTTTTTTACTTTAAAATGGTGTATTGCAAAAAATTCTAGGACTATTTTTAAATAAGATATCCATAGGAAATTCAAGGGTGTCCGTATTTTGAGAAAAATTTAAAAAAAATTTTTCCAATTAGAAGAATGTAATTGCATATTATAACATAATTTTTAATTTCGAATAACTTTTCTTAATAATACTTTTCGATATTGTAAAATATAAAGGTACTTTACTCTTGAGCGAAATTCATATTTTTTAACATGCCTCGTCCACTATTGATAAAATTTTATATCTGATGATTGCATCTTAGGTTTTAGACTATGCAGCGCATTTTATAAAAAAATTTTTTTCATAAAGTTAATAATAAAAAAGTTTTCCATATGGTTCCAACTTAGTGGGACCTATTGCATGTGTATATGTCACATTTTGAAAGAGCATATCTTGTTTAAAAATAGTCCTAGAATTTTTTACAATGCACCATTTTAAAGCTAACAAAATAAGATTTCTTTTTTATTATATAATGTATACCTAAATATACAATAAAAAACGTTATAATGAGAAATTTATCATGTATTGCATATATTATAGCATAGCAATAGATGCATAGTTAGCATATGTATATTACTTAAAAATAGTCCTTCAGCGTTCTACAATAGACTATTTTAAAGATAATTAAAGACTATTTTAAAGACTTTTCTTCCTCTTAAATACAACATTACATTACCTAAAGCTACGTAGAAAAAAGTTACGGAACAATGTTTGAGAAGTAACAAGGAAAATGGGCCAAAATCGCTGTGATTCGCGAACTTTGAAAAATCATATTTTTGAAACTATAAATTCTAAAGACGTTAAAGTTCTTTACCAAACGCTATTTTAAAGAGAAAGGATGGAAGTTTTTTTTCTGTAATGAAATGCCTATACCTATATCCCCGTGGAAGAAAGTTATGGGGCAAAAACAAAATTGCTATCTTTCGTGTTTTTTCTTGCTTTTTTTGAATAGGTGTTTGTAAGAAATAGCTATTTGTATAACAAGGGAGGAAAGTGCTACTTTTCCTTTGAAGTTTACTGCCCGACGCGTAGCGGAGGGCAGTAATCATTCGAGGGAGGAAAAGGCACTTTACTCCCATGTTATACATATGATTTTTCCACCTCCCTCAAATATCAAGTATTTTTTTCATTTTTAAATAATTTATTTATGTAACTAACCGACAAAATTTATTAGAGCACTAAAACTAACAAGTAGGTACAGTATAACTGTCAACTGTCAAATATAAGTCAAATTATGAATGTAAACATTGTTAAATCAAAGTAAAAATTTACTATTTTTAACATTCTGCAAAATACAGGGTGCTCAATAAATAAACGTTAAAATGTATAGATACTTACGTAGTAGATAATAGAATATTCCTCCCTAGGGAGGAAAAGTACTTCCCTCCCTAGGGAGGACAAGTACAATCAGGTCAGGAAAAGTATAATTTCGGTAGAGGTAGGTAGAAAAATATTTTTGACTTTAAAATGTGATGTTACAAGAGTAAATTTAACCTGGAACAATTTTCCTGTAGACCTGTTTGTACCAAAAGTGCATAGAACTCACCCTAATTCGACCTGTGCCTAGGGACTAATTCACCCCTTTCTCAAAAACGCACCTTTTTAAATGGTAGCACTCCTCGGGTTTTTCATATTTAGAGGTCCGTTGACTATATGAAACAATAAAACCCCGTTAACGTTGTAGTTCCTTTCTAAAATACATAATCAATAGCCTATTCATTCAGTTTTTGCATTTATATTCAGTATCTAGTTTTAGTATTTGTTAATCATTTTATTATATAAAGTAAAATAAAATAAATAATTAAATTTACATCAATTTGTCGGTCTTAAAACAAATGTTGTACGTCACGCGACCGAAAATTAGTGTTTTTCAGGTCTCCCCAAGCTTCCAGTGCTCGACCTGAAAACACCACTTTCCGGTCTTGTAACGTGAATATCTATTTGCTGGCACTGCAATAAAATGCTCCCTACAAAGTTAATAATACGGATAAATCAAAAGAATCGTTATTTTACTTTTATAAATTAATACTTTGTCATATCAATCTACTATTTTAGTTGGGAATAAGCCAATTTTTTGCCGCCGCGGTGTGGCGACTTAATACTCGGGTGGACGCGCTTGAGTAGAAAACATTCTTCAAAAGCGTTGGAAAGGGCTTTTTGGGGCCTTTTACCGCTTACAGAAAGAGGCCCCCGGGCTAAAAAAATCTGAAAAATTCTGGAAGTTCTTTATTTTAGTACAACAAAATAGTAAAATTTGGGGAAAATCGATAGACTACCCTCAGAAAAGTAAATAAAAGTAAAAATATTGCTCTTATATTATAACAACACTTCGATTATTATGATCTTTATATAAAAAAGTGTGCCATAAAAATATAAGATTTTTTATTTTTAAACAATTTTATTTAAAATACATAAAAAATTGTATAACCTTACAACAACAAATATGCCATAGTACGAAAATTGTAACAGTTTTTTTACAGAGAATAAACAATTTATTTTTAACACAAACTTATATCTTGTGTGAAAAATTTTAGAATTGGAAAACTCATACATTTTAACTTCAAATTAAAACATCACTTGTGAAAGGCCATTGGCCTGAAAAAATCTGAAAAAATTCAGGGAGTTCTTTTTTTAGTACAACAAAATACTAAAATTTGGAGAAAATCGGTAGACTACCGTCACAAAAGCAAATAATCTTTATATAAAAAAGTGTGCCATAAAAATATAAGATTTTTTATTATGAAACAATTTTATTTAAAATACTTTAAAAAATTGTATAACCTTACAACAATAAATATGCCATAGTACGAAAACTGTAAAAGTTTTTTTTATAGAGAATAAACAATGTATTTTTAACACAAACTTATATCTTGTGTGAAAAATTTTAAAATTGGAAAACTCATACATTGTAACTTCAAATTAAAACACCACTTGTGAAAGCATTCCGCCAAACAGTATGCAAATAAAACTGAAAATTGAGAAATTTACATTTCAAACAAAATCTCTGCCTGATGTGCGGAATTAAAAAAGTCAGCTAAATTGTTGTTAAATCCAAATTTCCAGTAGACAGCGGGTTACTTTGGAATGGAAAATAAATTGTAATTTTGCAAATATTATTCTGTCACGTATAGGTCTGGATCCCGCGTATGAAAAAAAAGTTGACTAATAGCAAGCTGAAAATTTGTTAATAGCTTAAGGGTGTCTAGTCGGATAAACTTTGATATATGGGAACACTGAAACAGGGGCAGTTTTAATTGTGGAACAGGTTAAAAATTTGGAACGGTCAGACACCGAACACGGCACATTTAATTTGTCCGACAGAACAGACTTAAACTCTCCGAACCGAGATTAAACTCCCATACAAAAATCAGAGTGCCATTTATCACCTGTCATAATTTGACATATTCTACATGTTCCACTCATTAAAACGCCCATTTGGTGATAAATAGCAGTCTGATTTTTACATTAGAGTTTAATCTCTGTTCGGAGAGTTTAAGTGTGTTCTGTCGGACAAAATAAATGTGCCGTTTTCGTGGTCTGACCGTTCCAAATTTTAAACCTGTTCCACAATTAAAACTGCCCCTGTTCCAGTGTTCCCATATATCAAAGTTTATGCGACTAGACACTCTTAAGCTATTAACAAATTTTCAGCTTGCTATTAATCAACTTTTTTTTCATACGCGGGATCCAGACCTAGTAGAGTGAAACTTTAGAAATGTGTCACGGTGCGGTAAAGTTTAGATTATAAATATACAGGGTGTTTGGTAACGAATGAGCCATAGCTTAATCTTAGATTCCTGAGCTTAAAATAGATTGATTTAAGCTAATTTACTTTAGTACGAAAATTGATAATAACCTAAATACAGAGTGTCATAGTTAAACTTGTATTTTATTTATTCTTGAATATTGCCTGACAGTCATGGGATAACTACAAGGAATTTGTTAACCAGGGGTTTTTTGGGACGAGAAATCTAAATTCGTCACCAAAAATTATGTATTTCCCAGAGGGCGCCACATACGTGGCTTTCAGCGCTCATTTAATACGTTCAATTTTTTTATCCCGTACTCTACATATTTTTGAGTCAAAACTTTTATTCTCGTAATATTTTTACTTAAAAAATATACAGTACATTCATCTCGCTATATTCAACCGTTTTTGGAATAAACGTATATTAAATATTCGATGCAACATAATTTTCTGCATAATATCATTGTAGTGGCACCCAAAAATAAACTTAAACCATATCAATTGTTCAAGTTTTCATGTTTATGACGCAATTTGCGATACATTTTTGGAAGTTTCTATAGTTTTAAGTTTATTTTCGGATGTTACGAGGTATAACAATGATACAGTTAATGTTCGGATGTTACGAGGTTATACAATTATATTGAATGCAAAAAATTATGTTACATCGCAGATTTAAAAAATGCGTTTATTTCGAAAACAGTTGAGTTTTGCGAGACTAATGTAATATACCCTTTTTAAGTAAATATATTAAAAGAATAAAAGTTTTGATTCAAAAAGTATGTAGAGTGCGGGATAAAAAAATTGAACGTATAGGGCTTTCCACTCACAGTCATTTGTTTCGAGCTTCTGTCATGTGTCACATAATACTAATATATCTACTTTGTACGTTACTGGTACATATATACCAATGATACAAACCACAGACGTATGACGTAGATATATTAATATTATGTGATACATGACAGAAGCTCGAAACAAATGGCAATCGATGAAAAGCCCTATTAAAAGAGCGCTGAAAGACGTATGTGGCGCCATCTGGCTAATAGGTACATAATTTTTGGTAACGAATTTAAATTTCTCGTCCCAATAAATCCCCGTTTACCAAATTTAGTGTTGTTATCCCATGCCTGTCGGGAATTATTCAAGAATAAATAAAATAAAAGTTTTTAACTTTGACACCCTGTATTTCGGTTATTGCCAACTTTCGTATTAAAGTAAGTTAGCTTAAATCGTCCAATACGGTCCATTCGTTACCAAAAACCCTGTATAAATATTCAAGTTTATCTATTTTAGGTTTCTTTTTCTAGTAGTTCTTATTTCTGGTACTGGCCCTCCATGAAATATACACTCCATTGAAAATTATCCGTATGTCAGAATAGTTTAATAATTATATCTTTATTAAAGTCAACCAACTACTATTTAATTTAAATCGTTTTAGAATTACTAAAAAGAATCATTAATGTTTCATTTCTCTATATCTCGTTTTACCTTTACGCCAGGAGCATAAACTGATATTATGTAGTACGGAGTTCTTATTAACTATCTTCAAATTGCCCGGGTAGTAAAAGATCCACTCTCCTTTGTCGTTGCCGCTGTAAATGAGTAGAAAACATTTTGGCATTTTGATTCTCCTTTTCCTTTTGTTTCTAGTTTGTAAGCTTATTTATTTCCTCTGAACTGGGTTGTGTTAAAAATAAATGTCCAGGGTAAGTATTCACTTCTGTAATGGACTTCTCATATTCCTAACCATATAGCGTAGTGTATAGTATTTTTACTACAAAAGCGATATTACGTAGGTCAGAATTTTTGACGTAAGAGAACTGTCAAAAAATTAGAATGTGACTTACGTATATCGCTTTTGTAGTAAAAATACTATATATTATAGTATATTAATTTGATTGGTTTTGTCTACAATAATATTATGCGTGCTGTCTTACATTTTACCAACAGCTCTTGTAAATAACCTTACTTGTTTTTTAAGTAGAGCATAGGCGCAGAATTTGGGACCAATTTCCGAGGGCCAAAAGTCTCTGAAATCCTGTATAATGTTTATTTTAATAAGGTTCAGGGGTGAAAAAAAGAAAAAATTGAGTGTGATTTTTAATTTCAATTTTAATTTCAAATATATCATTCAAAAGAAACTTTTTGTTTATTCTAATGGACTTTCGGCCCTTGGTATTAATGTCTTTCATTCTGCCTTTAATGTTTCAAAAATACATATTAGTTTTTTCAGGATTCAAAGAAATGAGGGCATTTAAAAAGCATTGGCCAGATATTTTGCACCTAGGCTCTGATTAATTATTCGTAAAACTTGAATAACTGTCTTCTCTATATTGTTGTTAATGACAAATAAACGGAAAACTTATAATAGTATATTATGCAACGAGCTTTTAATGATGGTTATTATAAAGCGAGTATGAGGCATACAAAACAAGCCGCCTAGTGGCGAGTATTGTATAGAGTATGAGCTTCATAATGATAATTAAATGCAAGTTGTATACACGATTTTTTCTATGATTATTCACAACAAAAAATATATTCAAATTTATTAATTTTGTAACGCAAAAAAATTAAGTAGTTTGTCAGTTTGTTTACATATTGAGAACTGTCAAAGCGTATGTATTTGACTCGCCATTGGTCACTGCGCGTGTGCTACCTTCATCGCAAATGCCATATCGCGATTCTATTGGTTAAAAATCTGTATCGTAATCAAAATCTGTATCATAATGAAGTTCATTATGATACACAGGGCCGTGCGGTGCTATGATGCGCTGAGGCAGCCGCATCAGGCGGCATCACAAGGGGGCGACATAATTAGTAAAATCAAAATACAAATTGAGCCATTCAATAATTAAAAATATATATAGGACCAAGTGTCAGCCAAAAATATTTAACTGGTGAAGGTTTAACAGAACTTATTTTGACAAATTTGGAAAAATTAGTTCTTGATTTAAAACGGCTCAGAGGACAAGGCTACGATAACGGGGTTAATATGAAAGGAATAAGAAAGGGTGTGCAAAACAGAATATTTGAAAAATATCCAAGGTGAATTTTACGTGCCCTGCGCATGCCACCTTAGTCATAAATGACGCAGCGTCTTCTTCTACAGAAACAGCAACCTTTTTTTGTATTATACAAGAACTGTACACTTTTTTTCTGGTTTTACAAAGCGTTGGGAAGTTCCGAAAAAAAAAACATGTTTCACCACTAACACTAAAACCGTTGACTACTAGATGGTTAAGTCGAATAGATGCATTGAAACCCCTAAGATTTCGTGAGATATATAATGCTTTATTCGAAATAATAGAAGACGTCAACAATGATTCAGAAACTAAAGTCAAAGCACGAGGATTAGTAAAAAATATTAAAAATTATAAATTAATATGCCGTGTAGTTCTTTGGCATGATATTTTATTTCATATAAATTCAGTCTCGAAGATGTTGCAACATGTAACTATAAATTTGTCAGATAGTGTAAAAATGTCAAACTATGGAAAAAATGAAAATTTACTGACAATTTCGCTATGACCAATTTAAAATTACTGATAATGAAATTGCAGAAAATCTTGTAAATAAGTTCCTAATTTCCTGCTGAAAATGAATATTGAGGCAAGAGAAAAATGCGTTGAATCGAAACTGAGGCGAAAAATTTGATCTATAGATCAGCCTTAACAGAGGAAGGTAAATTTAAAGTAAATTTTTTCATCTATATTTTAAATATTGACTTTAATTCTTTGATTGATCGATTTTCGCTTTTAGAAACTCGTAATAAAAATTTTAAATTTTTATATGATTTTTAACTTGAGGGAAATTTAAGAAAAGGGAAAAAGGAAAGATGATAAAATACTAGAAAAATACTATTAAATCTTCATTCAATACTTTTCATAGAAAAAGAATCTGATATAGAGTCAAATGATTTTCTAGAAAAATTATTGCATGATTTATCCCAAATGATACCATACTCCATGAATCCTTTAGAGGTTTTGAACTATTTGTGCCAAAATAACCTAATTTCTATATACCCAAATATAGTTGTATCACTAAGGGCCGGTATTATCTGACCCGATTAACCCCGGTTAGAGGAATTTTGTCATGCGAGGTGCAGAAAGTACCGGCCCTAAAAATTTTATTGACACTCTTTGTCTCGGTAGTTTGGGGAAAGAAGTTCAAAATTAAAAATGATTAAAAACTATTTACGAGATAGACAAACAATAGTAAAAAAATTAGCATTTATTTGGATAGAGTCCTCACTGGCTGCTACTTTAGACTACATCAATCTGATTGACGAGTTTTCCAAAATTAAAATCAAAAGGATAACATTGTAATTTTCATAGATGTTATTTAATGTTAATACATATTTCATTTAATTTAAGGTATGTTTTGTTTTTAAAATAAAAGTTTTAGTTCATTTTGTGTAACTTCATTTAATAAAAATAAATACTAGTATTAAGTTTCAATAATATTTAGGGGGCGGCATTTCAAAGACTTGCATCATATTGAAAAGATGTACCGCACGGCTCTGATGATACAGGTATTGAAATCATTATTGATATATGTTATAGTATGAGAATAGAAAATACACAATATTATAGGACCAATAATTAAATTAAAATGTACAAACTATTTACTAATCTCTTACTAACCGAAACTATACCATAATATTATAAATAATAGGTATGCCAAAACAGAATGTCTAATGAAATTTGGATTCTAACAATATTATACCAATAGGGAGCAATTCTAAAACGATGCAATCCTCAGAAGTTATCTAGGTCTATATTTAGATCTGTTATTAATCAAAAGTCGATTTGATATTAAACTGGCGAAATTGCAGCCAGAGCTTGTTTAAGCTTCAGAAATTACGATATTTAAAATTTTATGTTTTAAGGATATTGGGATTTTATTAATACTTATACAGTGTGTCAATTCAAAAACGTACCTTCCTCCATATTTCGGTCCATATAAAAAATCTAAGGGGGATCAGTTAACAGACGACATAAAGGTAAAATAGGTGTGCGACAGGTATGTATATATTGTCCCCATTATTGTTCAATACATATTCAGACCACATTATGAACCTAGCGCTAACGGACATAGACGAGGGAATACTTCTTATAAACGGAGAACGATTGAACAACATAAGATACGCTGATGATACTGTCATTTTTGCAGACAGTCTTGAAGGTCTGCAGACACTTGTCTCCAGGGTGGCAGAAGTAAGTAGCAGGTTTGGGCTTGATTTTAACATCAAAAAAACCAAATAAATGGTTATAAGCAAAAATAGGATACCACCTGGTCAATTACTAGTTAAACAACAACCTATAACCCAAATCACCAACTGTTGTTATTTGGGTGCAAACTTACATGAACAGTGGGACCAATCGACGGAAATTAAGATAAGGATCGAGAAGGCAAGATCAGCTTTAAAATCTTTAAGAGCCACCATATAAAATTGGAAATAAAAGTTTGTTTACTAAAATGCTACGTATTCTCCGTTCTTTTATATGGCGTGGAGTCATGGACCTTAACTGAAGCATCACTGAAGAGATTCGAAGCATTTGAGATGTGATGCTATAGACGCATGTTGAGGATTTCCTGGATAGACAAAGTTATGAACGAAGAAGTTCTACATAGAATGGGTAAAGAGCGCGAACTAGTCGTAACCATAAAACGTCGCAAACTGGAATACCTGGGCCATATAATGCGCAATGAACAACGATATGACCTACTTCTGACCATACTTCAAGGTAAAGTGCATGAGAAAAGAGGTCCAGGACGAAGAAGAATATCCTGGCTGCATAACCTGCCAAAATGGTTTAACTTAACCACTACCGGACTTTTCAGGGCAGCAGTCAACAAAGTCAGAATAGCCATGTTAGTGTCCAACATCCGTAACGGATAGGCACCATAAGAAGAAGAAAATCTAAAAATATGCAAAAACACGTCAAATTTATTTAAGAGTGATTTTATAGACCAGTTTTCAACTAAATTACCTCAACCCCCTAGCGGGGGCGGATACAGATCCCAAAATAATTAATGAAAAGTGATACCTCACTTTAAAGTCGCCCAACTACTTTTCAAAAATAACACGCAAAACCGTACATATATTTACGCATAAAATATTTTATGTAAAATTATGTATTTTTTTGAAAATTCAATGAAAAGTAACTTATTGTCCGTTATGTTGAAAACAGTGATAAAGCCTGCTCTCAAAATCCTCTATAACATTTCGAAAGACTTCATCCTGAAGTTCCCTAAATGCAGCTGTTATTCTTCACCTTAAATTTTCCAAATTTCGAAGTTGTGTTTTATAGAATATTGACTTTAGGTGTCCGCATAGTAAGAAATATAGAGGTGCTAGGTAGGGTCATCCTGGTGGCCTATCTATTACTACTCTTTGATCAATCCATCTACCAGGAAATGTACCCACTGTCTAAAGTCTAAATGGAAGAAAGTAATGTGTGGTAATGTGGTGAATCAGATCTTCTTGCAAAATCATGTTATTTTCTTTAAGCGTATTTAAGTAGAGATCTCCAGTTACATTTTCCTCAATGTTTTTTGGATACTGTATATGACCTTCCCTAAAATGTCGCGGATCTTTCTCTTTCTACGGTGCAACTTTATTATAATTTTCACCAGATCTCTCACGAATTGTTACAAAGAAATGACAAATATTTAGAATGACGCTATTTGTCCTAAATATCTCCCAATGCACCAGTCATCATGTTGACTATTATAGGGAGAAATTTAAGATGGTAGTTAATATAGCTTGTATTGTATAGTAGCTACCAATAGTAACAAATATTCGGAAGTCATGATGTGTTCTGAAATCGTTTAAATATCGTCACGGTTTTACTTGATTTTTCCAAAAGTACTGAAAAGAAATATAATGTATGTGGTATTTTTGAAAAGTTAGTTGAACGGCCTTTAAGATGAGGTAATAGTCAACTTCCCTTTTTATTAAAGATATTGGAAGTTGTGTAAAAGAGGAATAATAGAATGGCTACCACGATGACTCGACCTAGCACCTATAGATTTCTTCCTATGAGGATACCTAAGTCAATTGTCTATAAAACCAAACCTCAAAATTTGGAAGATTTAAGGGAAAAAATAACGGAAAAGAACTGCGTGTAAAGAACATAAGGCTGTAGTTTTTTGAAATATTAGATAGGAGTTCGAGATCAAGCTTTATCACTAGGGAGCGGAATATATGCAACAAAACATTACCAAAATATGCGCATATATATGCATTAATTTTACTACAAATATGCAGGTATTTTTTCTAAATTTGTCTAAATATGCAAATGCATATTAAAAATACTCAAAAATAAAACAATATATTAAGTCGTAAGATCTTCAGAAAAGTTGCCTTCAAAAATACGTACAACTTTCCTCAAACAATCGAAGCCCTCATTTTTTTCTAAAACATTTTTTAATTTATTTCTAATTGTAATCCCTGTATTTCCGGGAATTTTTTGACAATGAGCAGAAAAAGTGTTAACAAGATTAACCGAATCACTTAATTGTAAATTCCTTTGTTCTAATGACTTTATTAGATCTAGTAAAAAACTAAAATTAACTTTTATGAACATAAGTTCTTTAGCAATTTGTACGTTACTTAAAAAACAAAGTACGTTACTTAAGCTGAAGAACAAAAGCGGAATTGTCTACAATTTGATGGATTTTTGTATTTCGATGCTTCTCTCTATGTCCGTCTTTATAGAAGTAAAAGCGAATTTGTCGAATAAAAACACTCTTTCCAGAAAAATTTCTTTTGCGGGACATGATGCTTTTGTTTGTCAGTTCCTCATTTAAAAAATGAAATGTGAAAATGAATGTAACTTACGATTTTGGAACAGGCCTTGCAAAATACTTTGTCTCCACTTAGCTTTAACTCGGGAAAACACTTTATCCAAGCACTTTTTTGAACGGTAGACATATTTAAATTTAATATATACCAATCACTTCAAAAACACTAAATACGATACAACGTTTACTTTAAACAAATGTTGGCCGAAAACTGACAAAATAATTATTAGACCCTTAAAAGCAGGTAGGTACCTACGACTTGCTACGCTAATAAAATAATATTTTTCTGGGGACACCCATAATTGTTAAATTCAGGTAGTAATGGGAAAGTCCAGATGAGCGATAGATAGATAAATAACGAGCTCGTTCATATCGAAGTTATAAAATTCCAACTAAGAGAGGAAAATTTTAAACTTTTATATAATTTATTTTTAAAATATGCAAAATAAATCGTGTTTAGCTTAAATATGCAATTTTGTGTTTGTTGTCTGAAAATATGCAATATATGCATCTATATGCACAATAGTTCTAACAATTAATAAAATATAGTCGGAGAGATATAAGCGAATTTTGTGCGTGATAAGTAATATGAAAAAAGTATACGGGGGTATGTTGAATTCGTTGTTTACATGACTTTTCCCAACGGCCGGAAACCAGAGTGTGGGACGAGGGTAGTTATAAGGGGTCAAAGTCGCGGTTTTTATTATTTTTTGTGGCGCTCATGATCGAGATAGTTCACCAAAACTTGGAAATAAGTAGGTCACGACGTAACTAAGTAAAATCTCTAGGGGCAGAACGCTGCGTGGTTGACAAAGGGGTGGGGTAGGGGTGAATATAAAAAATATAAAGGGTTTTTTGCGACGTTCGTGATTGAGAAAGTGCACCAAAATTTGGGAATAAGTAGACCATGACATAACTTAGTAAAATCCCCAGAGCCGGAAACCAGAGTGGGGGACGAGGGTAGTTATAAGGGGTCAAAATCGCGGTTTTTATTATTTTTTTTGTGACGCTTATGATAGAGATAGTGCACCAAAATTTGGGAATAAGTAGGTTATGACGCACCTAAGTAAAATCTCCAGGGGCGGAACACTGCGTGGCCGACAAAGCGGTGGGGGCAGGGGTGAATATAAAAAATATAAGGAATTATTTGTGACGTTCTTAATCGAGATAGTGGACCAAAATTTGGGAGTAAGTAGATCATGAGGTAACTAAGCAAAATCTCCAGCAATTGTATTATTTATTTTGTGACGCATCACAACATTTGTCCACGCATTGTTCGGCCCCTGCATATTTTACTTAGTAATGTCATGATCTACTTATTCCCAAATTTTGGTGCACTATCTCGGTTACGAACGGCAAAATAACCGCTTATATTTTTATACTCAGCCCCGCCTACCACCCCTTTGTACTCCAAGCAGCGTTCCGCCCCTGGAGATTTTACTTAATTAGGTCATGACCTACTTACTCCAAAATTTTGGTGCACTATCTCCATCATAAACGTCACAAAAAAAATTAAAAAACCGCGAATTTTACTCCTTATAACTACCCTCGTCACTCACTCTGGTTTCCACCTCTGAGGATTTTACTTAGTTATGTCATGGTCTACTCATTCCCAAATTTTGGTGCACTATCTCAATCACGAACGTCGCAAAAAACCACTTATATTTTTTATATTCACCCCTGCCCCACCCCTTTGTCGGCCACGCAGCGTGCCACCTCTGGAGATTTTACTTAGTTACGACATGACCTTCTTATTCCCAAATTTTGGTGCACTATCTCCATCATAAGCGTCACAAAAAAAAATTATAAAAACCGCGACTTTTACCCCTTATAACTACCCTCGTCACCCACTCCGGTTTCCGCCTCTGGGGATTTTACTTAGTTATGTCATGGTCTACTTATTCCCAAATTTTGGTGCACTGTCTCAATCACGAACGTCGCAAAAAACCACTTATATTTTTTATATTCACCCCTGCCCCACCCCTTTGTCGGCAACGCAGTGTGCCACCACTGAAGATTTTACTTAGTTACGTCATGACTTTCTTATTCCCAAATTTTGGTGCACTATCTCGATCATGAGCGTCACAAAAAAATTAATAAAAACCGCGACTTTGACCCCTTATAACTACCCTCGTCCCCCACTCTGGTTTCCGGCTCTAGGGATTTTACTTAGCTATGTCATGGTCTACTTATTTCCAAATTTTGGTGCACTATTTCAATCACAAACGTCGCAAAAAACCCTTTATGTTTTTTATGTTCATCCCTACCCCCACCCCTTTGTCGGCTACGCAGCGTTCCGCCCCTAGAGATTTTACTTAGTTACGTCATAACCTACTTATTCCCAAATTTTGGTGCACTATCTCGATCATGAGCGTCACAAAAAAATTAATAAAAACCGCGACTTTGACCCCTTATAAATAACTTCGTCCCTCACTATGGTTTCTGGCCGTTGGGGAAAGTCATGTACTCACTCCACATTTGTGGCTCAAAAACGAGCAATTCGAGCACTATTCAACTTAACAAATAGAACTTCATGTAGACCTCTCTTCAAAGATCATGGAATAACGACGCTCATTAATATTTATATTTATAAGATGTCTCTACTTAGACATAGAAAACGACATGAATTGTTAAAACCTTCTGATATACACAGTCACAATACACGCAGGCAAGATATAATTCTTCCCAATTATAATTATAGACGTACTCGAAATGGTCCATTGTACTCCGGTATTAAAGTAAACAACCATTTGCCCACTGGGATTAAAGCAGTTTCAATATGTAAGTTTAAAAAAATGAAAAAATTGTTAGGTCAATATGTTTTTTATAGTCTGGATGAATTCTTTTTAATAAATTTTAATGATCTAGACGGTTCCAACGCTTAGGCTAAAATCACATATTGTTCTTGTACAAATATTTTTGTTAAAATTATATTTATTGTAAATTTGTGATTTTTTGGAATAAAGATAACTAACTAACTAACTAATTAACTCATCTAATTCAACATATCCCCGTATAGTTCTTTCATATTACTTATCACTCACAAAATCCGCTCGCAGCTCTTAGACTAATAAGTTACTTTTCATAAATTTTTATATTTTATTGCAATACGTTTTATATTTAAATATCTTTAAGATTTTAAAGGATTTTTCGAAAAGTACTGAAAAGAAGTATAATGATGTATCTGGTATTATTGAAACAGTAGCTGAACGTTTTTAAAATGAGTGGTCTATAAAATGTTTCCCTCACAAATAAATTTATCTTGTTTTGCATATTTTAAGATTTTCTGTAGGGACCGAATTATAGAGGGTATTATGTTTTCAAATAGACACACTGTATAATTTCTAATTAGGTTCGGACATAATTTCCAATATATAACAAAGTTATTATTATAATTTACCATTATACTGTAAATTAGGGAATGCAGAGTTTTTGAAGAAATATATAAAATCATTAGTTCTTTTGGTACTTAAAATATATGACAAAAACTTAAAGCATTACTAAAAAATACATTTGATGTAAAAGACACATTTTGTAAAATTTTAAATTACATCCGGTTTACAAGAATTACAGTATGGAAAGTACGAAAAAAACATTTCATTACTTTTGTAACAAGCATTCACCGCCACCCGGGACTAAAGAACTTTTTTGTTCTGTATAATTTAATGCAAATTTTCCCATTATAGCTTTAATTACGTTAAGCCACTGCCTTTGAGGATTTCATGATTTTGGTCCCTTTTATTCCCATGTATATTACACTGGTCAACATGAATTTTGAGTTTTATACCTCTGATTTTGATTAAGTATGCCTAACTAAAGGAAGAAAAAATATTTTTATATAATAAAGTTTGCTTTTATACTTACCAGAACAAAATTTAAAATTTTATGAAAAAACTCTATATTTTAAATTAAATTATTTTGAAAGTAAACAAATTTTGAATTATATATTTTTATTAACTTTAATTATAAAAAATGGCATATATAAAAATCGGGTCTACCCCAAAATCCCGACAGCCAAAAACCCGACAGCCAAAATCCCGACGGCCAAAATCCCGACACGCCAGAATCCCGACAGGTTTGATAAGTTCCTTGTTAACATATAATTACATTTATTTCTGGTTTTTTGTTTACGGCCATCTGTTTTATATTTTTGTTGCTAAACAAAAGTATTTACCATTTAATATGAAATAATTTTCTAAATAAAATTTCTAACAGGGGTACTTATATGAATTAAATTATTTTTTTTCCAATATACAGTGTGAGTCTAACGCGACGGAAGATTACACGAGTAAAAGATTTATAAAAAATTTAAATTGAATATTTTGTATGTTAATAAAGGCTACATTTTAAAATTATTTTGAAATATACAGGGCTTCCCAATAAATGGCGGCGTATCAAAGTTATATTTTTTCTTATGGAACGCCCCGTATTTTACTGAATTTTTTAATTGTCCGCAAAAAATAAGGTATAGTTTCATAAGGCTTCCCTATACCTATGTACAGAGTGTTCTGAGTTATGTTGACTTTTCTTAAAATGTAAAGTTTAAACGAAGGCTTATTCTCAAGTTATTTACAAAATTATAAAAACATTACTTTTACATCTAAATAGTTGAATATTGGTTGAATGTATTCCATGAATAATTATTACACATTTGTCTACAGGGTGTTCAAAATTTACAGTTTCATTAGTGGAGTATTCAATGTCTCATATGATGCTTATTTTAAATGGAACACCATGTATATTAATAAATAATTATACTAAACGAATTTACCTCTTGGTATATGGATGTCCTATACCTATATGTCACAGTTTTTGCGTAATTTACAATTATTTAAATTCTTAATCTGTAAATCTATTTTAAAACAAAACATGAAGTTAATTAATGTTATTGACAATACGGTCTGGTAACTATCTTATAATGAATGAATTTCATACTTGATTATTACACATTTATTTACAGGCTGTTCAAAATTTACAGTTTCATTATTGGATTATTCAATGTAGCATAATATGATGGTTTTTTTATTAGAACACTATGTATATTAATCAAGGATTATACTAAACACAGGTTGTTCCTCTTTCGAATGGTACATTGTATATGTTCTATAAATAGGAGTCATAGTTTTTGGGTAATTTACACTTTTCTTAAACGGTATATCGATATTAAAAATATTTATAGTCACTCTCGATTTTTAAACCCATCATCTTGGCATAGTTGTTATAGAGTGTAGTTGTAAATAAATATGTAGATATACTTTTATTTGCTGATTTGTAAAATAATTTTTTTCGTTATTAAGTAATAATATTAAGAAAGTAACTAAATACAAAATGACCCACAACTTACTATAAGTAAAAAATTATCAGTTATGAATACATGTTCAAAATGTTTATACAAAAAGCGATTTTAAATGATTTGTTTACATTATTTAACATAGCTGGTGTTATAGACGCAAAAGCGTTCGAAATTCTTAATTTCATAAAAATATCTGAAGTAGTAGGGTAGGAAGTGTAGCATTTAAAATATTTTTAATAGAACGCCATTTAAAAAAATTCATCTTGGTCAATCCTGGTGACCTAGGTGGCCAAATATATGGACCGAATGTATCTATCCATTTATTTCTAAATTTTATGTTGAGATTGTTCTTAATATCACTTCTAAAATAAGCAGGAGCTCCGTCCAATTGGAGCCGCATGTTTGTAGGCACTCTAAGTGGAAGGTTTTAAGAAGGATCCAAAAAACTTGTTTTAAGAAATTTAAAAAAGCTGCTCTATTCAGATTTTCGTCAAAAAAATATGGATCGATAACATACTCGCTCAGAATACTGCCCCAAACATTAACACTTCATCGGTGTTGGTCATAAACAGTAAAATGTTTGTTTACTGTATCATAATAAAATGAAAGCTATGTCTATTAACTAGACGATTATTATGAAAATTAGGTAGATTCGTCTGTACAAAATACATTCTTAAAAAAAAATCAGGATCTTCTCCAAATTCTTAATTCTATAAACGAAAAGTTAAACGTTCCTGTTTTGTCTAATGCTGGTGTAGTTGAGTTTTATACGGATTATAGTGGTTTTTCTTATGTATTCTACATACACTCGTTTGACTGATTTCCAATTGACTCTAAATTTTTCACGTACTAGTATTTGGGTTTTCCGTAACAGAAAGCAGGACATAAAGTTCGTTGACGTCATTAAAATTAAATGGTTTATTTTTATTTAACTTTTCGTACCTATGCAACATTACCAGTAGCACGGAATCTATCGAGAAATCTCTCAAAAACGTCCTTTTTGGGTGTATTCTATCGGGATACCTTTAAGTGTAAACTTTAGAAGAGACAATTTTAAAAATATTCCCCAATGAAAAGTAGCATATCTACTCTTTCATTTTCATTTTTAGTAACAATTAAATTTGAATGTAATTGGATCTGCCAAAGTCATTTTTAAGTAAAAAAAATTTGAATACCATACAGCCATACACCCATGTTTATAGTTTTGATAATTATCAGATTGTACTGTCATAAACTGACAATGTCATACAATGACATTAATTAACTACTTAAATATTTTGTTTTAAAATCGATTTACAGATTAAGAATTTAAATAATTGTAAATTACGCAAAAAATGTGACACCTAGGTATAGGACATCGATATACCATTCAAAAGAGGTAAATTTATTTAGTATAATTATTTATTAATATACATGGTGTTCCATTTAAAATAAGCATCATATGACACATTGAATACTTCACTAATATAACTGTAAATTTTGAACACCCTATAGACAAATGTGTAATAATTAATTATGGAATACATTCAACCAATATCCAACTATTTGGATGTAAAAGTAATGTTTTTATAATTTCGTAAATAACTTGAGAATAAGCCTTCTTTTAAAACTTTACATTTTAAGAAAAGGCAACATAACTCAGAACACTCTGTATATAGGTATAGGGAAGCCTTGTGAAACTATACCTTATTTTTTGCGGACAATTAAAAAATTCAATAAAATACAGGGTGTTTCATAAGCAAAAATATAACTTTGATACGCCGCCATTTATTGGGACACCCTGCATATTTCAAGATAATTTTAAAATGTAGCTTTTATCAACTTACAAACTATTCAATTTAAATGTTTTTCAAATCTTTTACCATTTCGCTGTAATCTTCCGTCGCGTTAGTTTTGACTCACCCTGTATAGTCCAATAATATATGTATAATCAAATCCTGAATTCAAGTTTATTTTCATATAATAGATATTATCATGTCACTTACAACCTTCCATTTCAGTAAGTATAGCTTTTATATTTTAAACGAAGTGTTTAATAATTTTTTCTTTTAAAATACATAATAAGTATACCCGTACTTATTAGTAAGTAATTATTATTTCAATTTCAATACTCTATAATATTGTTTGATATAGCATTTGAAAAGGAAACAATAAATATTTAAAATGTAGTGGTCGGGATTTTTGCTTATGCGAGGATTGTTGCATGTCGAGATTTTGGCCTGTCGGGATTCTGGCGTGTCGGGATTCTGGCGTGTCGGTGTTTTAGCAGTCGGGACTTTGGCTGTCGGGATTTTGGGCGCCACCGATAAAACTCATAAATACAAAAAAGCAATACAAATAAAACTTTAAAATATGAACAGTTTTGGTATTTCTATTGTGTAAACAAGGACTGTCTCGTAGGAGCCCCCAAACGTAGTTACCATCAGGTTCTCATTATATTCTCTTTGATACCGTTGTTTGTCGAAGTTCATTACATCTTGGTAAAGGCATTCCCCCTGCTTTTCTAAATATGCACCCAAGTTGTCTTTAAACTGATCCAAGTGAGCATGTAAAATGTGTATTTTAAAGACATCCTGCAACCCATGACTTTGAAGCTGGCAAGCATATTAGAAATAAGCTCTTTGTAATTGTCAGTCTCTGATAGTTTCGGAAAAACTGATTTAAAAATTGAAAAACGTCAGAATCTTGACGAAGAGTCTTTACGAACTACGTCATGAGGCTTAATTTTATATGCAATGGAGGCATTAAAGCATGATGGGGCTCCACATTTGAAACTCGCTCCGATAAGACCATGCGTCACAGTTTTTCGATTTCTTTCTAATGCAATAAGTTGGAAGTGACAGAAAAAAGGTACGTCCGTGATTAAAATCATTTATAACATTTATTCTAGTTGTTGACAGATGACGCTATAATCGAACAAAAAATTATGTATGTATTATCGATACGACTATAATCTGTACAATTTATAAAACTATACAAATCAAAGAACATACCTTTTTATAAATGAAATAAACACAATTGATTTTGTTTTATTACCAAATTACGATTACGATTCTGACAACTAACTGTCAGTTTTAATTAAAAAGTCATGCTATGATATGATTCTCTACGTGCTTAAAATCATATCTCTCTCTCTCTCTCTCTCTCTCTCTCTCTCTCTCTCTCTCTCTCTCTCTCTCTCTCTCTCTCTCTCTCTCTCTCTCTCGTTCCCTCCCTCCTTGTGGAGTATTGGGCGCTTATTCGTTTCTTGGCCAAAAGTGTAAGATTGCTGTCTGGCCGGGACAGCGCATCTTCTTTTGTTTTTATTCTCTGGATAAATTGTGAACTAATTCCCTCCACTCTCTTCTATTGTTGGCTCTCTTTTTGACTTCGCCCCATCTTAGTCTAATTTTTTCGTGTTCTCTCGTTGTTGTCCTTTTCCAGCTGTTGTCTGGTCTGCCTCTCTTTCTTTTCCCCTCTGGTTGATATTCAAGTGCTTGTCTTGCTATGATGCTTTGGTCTTTCCTCAAGGTGTGGCCGATCCATTTCCATTTTTTTCCTTGACTGTAGTAGATATCTTAGTTTGCTTTATCCTTTCCTATAGTTCTGTATTAGTTATTTTGTTTAGCCAGTATATTTTTAGGATTTTTCTTAGAGATTAAAATCATATATTACATCATTAATGACACACTGAAAGACTGAGAAGAAATTTAAATTATGATCGTATAGATATGTAATAGGTAAATAATCGGTAGATCGGTAAACCTAAATTTTTTTCGATTATAGCGCCATCTATCAACAACTGGAATAACTGCTGTAAATGTGTATGTATCACGGAGGTGCCTTTTTTTCTGTCACTTACGTCACACTGAAAAAAGCCTCTGAGAAGAACCATAATATGGATATTTAGTATATCCGCCTTGCATTCGCACCGGAAAATCAACCATGTTGAAATCCTCTATCACTGGCCAGACGTATTCTTCATATTTTAAAACTTGAAGCACCATTTTAACGCTCTCGTAATTTTCTTTCAGCATTACAGAATGACCCAGAGGAAGAGATGGAAATCTATTTCCATTGTAAAGATAAACAACTGTTTTAAGCTTCTTGTCGAGCTGTCAAACCAAAATTTTTGGCTCCCACTTTAATAAATTTGCCACAAATATAGCAAAAAGAGTCCACGTCATTTTTACACTTTTTGGAAGACATCTCTAGGCCTTGCGACACATAAAATACGCTATTCCATTGCAATGCTCACCCGTACACTACCATATCAGTGTGCTATTTCTCGCTTCACACATCTTCAGACCTACGGTTCCACCTCATCCCTCTGTGGCATCTTAAATACAACGGATGCTCACAAAAACTACCAAAACACCGTATCTTTATTTTTCATTATCTAAACGTACAAAAGCAAACTTTATTTATTATTTATTGAGTTTCTGCTTAATAGTCTAAGAGCTAGTGAACCCTTCGACTAACGGTCGTCCTGTAAGGCTAGAAATTTGTATAGTGATCAGTGATCATTCATATCATACCAAGGCTAAAAACCATGACCTGGCAGGCATCAGCCGTGCACGTCGAGGGGAAAGATTAGGGGTTTTCCTAATTTTTTTTTTTGCATCAAAGAAAGTTTTTTTAGGTTTTTTGAATCATTCCAAACAGAAGAAGTCTCTAGTTATTTTTCTCTTAGGTTAATAGTTTTTGTTATAATATAAGCGACTAAAAATTTTTAAAATTGCGAAATCGGCCATTTTAACCCTAAATCGGGCATTTAACTAAAAATTTCAATGTTACCGAGGTAGGTAGATATTCTTTAAACATTGTTTGATGAAATCCCGAAGAGTTTTTTGCAATACAATATCGAAAATCCCTTTGTTTTTTAAGTGCTAATCAAGGGGGCGATCACACTGTAGTATAAGTGAGGACGTTTGAGTTTGCATAAATTCGTTATCTCGAGAAAGGGCAAATTTGAAGAGAAGTCCTCAGACAGGTCGATTTTTGTTTTTGAATTAGGCCTTTTTGGCATACAGATAATACTAGTGACGTCATACATCTGGGCGTGATGACGTAATCGATGATTTTTTTAAATAAGGGTAGTGATTGTGTAATAGCTCATTTGAAAGGTTATTTAATTCTCTATTCGGTAATATAAACAATAACATAATTATTTATACAGGGTGTACAAAATTTTTTTTCTTCTTTTTGTCTAAATTAATTTAATAAAAAAAATTTTTTTGTGGACCCTGTATAAATAATTATGTTAATTTTTATATTACTGAATAGAGAATTAAATAACCTTTCAAATGAGCTGTCACACAACCCCTACTCCCATTGAAAAAAATCATCGATTACGTCATCACGCCCAGATGGATGACGTCATTTGTATTATTATAAATATGCCAAAACGTCCTAATTTAAGAATGAAAATCGACCTGTCTGAGGATTTCTCTTCAAATTTGCCCTTTCTTGAGATAATGAATTTATGCAAACTCAAACGTCCTCACTTATACTACAGTGTCGCGCCCGCTTGATTAGCAATTAAAAAACAAACAAATCGATATTGTATTGCAAAAAACTAATCGGGATTTCATCAATCATTGTTTAAAGAATATCTACTTACTTTAGCAATATTGAAATTTTTAGTTAAATGTCCGATTTAGGGTTAAAAATGGCCAATTTCGCAATTTTCAAAATTTTTAATCGCTTATATAACAAAAACTATTAAACTAAGAGAAAAATCACTAGAGACCTTTTCTGTTTAGAATGATTCAAAAAACCTAAAAAACTTTTTTCGATGCAAAAAAAATAATTTTAGGAAAAACCCCTAATCTTTCCCCTCGCCTGGCAAGGTCTTGTGCTCTTCAGAATCGCCTATCATTGTATACATTTCTTCTAAATGACTTACTCAAACACATACTTAAATTTAAACTTTACAGGAGAAAGTTTATTTTTCCCCTAAACTATGCACTTTTCGATTCACCTGGTAGATACACGTGCACGGCTGATGCCTGCCAGGTCATGGTTTTTAGCCTTGGTGTGCTATAAATTATCACTATACAAATTTCCAGCCTTACAGGACGAACCTTAGTCGGAGGGTTCACTATCTCTTAGACTATAACACAGGCCTACAGTGTTTTTGGTGCCGAAGTGGTTAGAGCTGATTTTGGGTATATTTGGGGTGCTGATTCCGAATATGGCCTTAGTTTTGCTCTATCAGCTCTAGTTTTCTAGATGTTGTTCTGAAGCTATTTTCTTGTGACATTTTTACAATTTTAACTATTTATAATGGGAAATAAGCCACAATATTATTAAAAAAAATAGTATTTTGTATTTTGACAACGGCACCCGATTTGGGCGTCGAAACGTTAATAAAAATCATTTTTTAATAATATTGTGGCTTATTTCCCATTATAAATATTTCAAATAGTTTTCTAGATAACGTAGGTCATGCCAGCTTTTATGCATTAAAATACGAATATGCTGATATAGATATACTAAATTAAAATAAAAACCAAACAATTAAAAAATACGTATATTTTAAGTCATTTTATCATCATCATCCTCCTCCAGGCCTTTGCGTCCACTGCTTGACATAGGCCTCCCTCATTTTTGTCCATTGTGCTCCATTTTGAGCACTTTGCATCCAATTTCTTGACATTTTCTTGAGATCGTCAGTCCAACGAGTAGGTGGTCTTCCTCTACTTCTTTTTTTAAACTCGGCCTCCACTCAAGTAATCTCTCCGTCTACCTCCAATCACTGATTCGGGCGACGTGCCCTGCGCAGTTCCATTTCAGGGTGACAATTCGGGAAATTACATCGGTAACTCATGTTCTTAGTCGAAGTCTTAATTTCCAACTCGGTCACGAAGCGATATACTCAGCATTGACCTTTCCATCTTCCTCTGAGCTATTTGCAGCATTTTAGACGTTGTAGCTATCAATGTCAAAGTTTCGGCACCATAAGTCACCACAGGCAACACACATTGGTCACATGTTTTACGTTTTAAAGAAATTGGTATATCGCTTTTAAAGATGTCTTTGAGTTTTCCATAGGCTGCCCATGCCCCATCTTCCTTGGTAGCGGTCCTCAATGGTTTTTATCTCTTGGTGAAGTCTCTCACCTTGCTCATTACTTGTGTCATCTAAGTTTTCAGCGAAACGGTACAGGTGGCTGTAAAGATAGTTGACTTTGATGCTCATATTCCATCCAAGTGATTGGAAGTTATTCAGCAAACGGTTTACCAGCTCAGCATAGTTTTCACTTTTGTGATTTCCCAGAAAATTTTTCATAATATCCACAAATGAAAGCCGAGCTTGTTTCTCTACCTCATTCATTGACCCCACAAAAGCCGGATCCTCTGTAAGAAGTCTGATCTGTAGTCCATCAAAGATTCCAGCTTTAAGTTTTTCTATACTTATCTGGGGAAGCTTCTTTCCTATGTAGGCGAAGCATGGTCCATGGGCTATGAGCCATTATTAGGTGGAGGCTGAATGGGTTTAAAAGTGGTAAATGTATCATTTTAAATGTTTACAAATATACTCTCCAAGCTGTTTTATTTCCTTATAAAATAGTAATGTAACGATATTAAAGTATTATTTCTTGCATAAATAAGGCATAATACAGTGAGGACAACAAATATACTGAGGAATAAGTTTAATTAACAATGTACATTCCTTTGAATAGCACATTCTTCATTATCTCAAATATTAAAGCTCCAATTTCGCATTTTGTCATATCCATAAAACTAGAGCTGATACAAAAAAACGAAATCCATATTTCGATTTATCGCCCCTAATATAGTAAAAATCAGCTTAAGTATTCACGGCACCACAACAATTTTTTTTTCTGTAGGCCTGTGATAATTTTCGATGTATACAAACAGAAAATATTTACTAAATAACGGACTCGGAAAAATTTTTTTTGTTGAAAAGTGTTATATACATAGGTTCAACTTGACATTGACAAAAAACTTAGCTACGTTGTTTAGTTATTTTATGTTTTTTTTTTATTTGAAACTTGTAAATTTACAATCTACTCTAAACAAAGGAGTATTAAGTAAAACTGATCAATTGTGTAATGTTTTGTAGGTGTTGCCGGCCAGTGCCGGTTCACCTTATTCACCACTGTATTCACTAACACAAGTGTCACTTACTCAAATCTTCTGGCCACTGTCTTTTGAGTCTCCGAACTGGTAATGGACGATTGGTAAGCGTGGAAATCAGCTCGTTGTTGTGATTAATACTTCTTTTTCTATGTTTAGTCGCATGCAGTCCTATTACGTCCTTTATGAATGGTATTTTTAAGTCCTCATGTAATGTTTAGTTTGAAATATACCAGGGTGCATTTGCAATGATCCTTAAAGTTTTTGATTAATAAGTCTGTAGAATTTTGGTATTTGATGGTTTCGTACATCCCCCTAGTTCAATCCCGTAGGTCCATATAGGTTTTAGTATTATTTTGTATATTGCCAGTTTGTTTTCTATGGATAATTGTGATCTTCTACCAAGAAGCCAATTCATTTGTCTGGTTTTTAATTGGAGTTGTTGTTTTTTAGCTTTAATGTGCGCTTTCCATGTTAGTGTCTGATCAAGATGAATACCTAAATATTTGACTTCTGTCTTCATTGGGATAACTTGGTGGTTTATTGTAACATGTGGACAATTTACATGCCTGTTCGTAAATGTTATGTAAGCCGATTTTTCGTGGTTTACTTTAATTTTCCATTTTTAGAGCCAATTTTGTAATCGATCTAAATGTGTTTGTAGCTTGTTACTACTAGATCATGGTCAAGCGCAATTATTGCTGTATCATCGGCAAACGTGGCGATAGTTGTTTAGTTAGTAGTTGGTATATCAGCAGTGTGTAATAAGTACAAAAATGGTCCCAAAACACTGCCTTGGGATACTCCTGCCTTTATAAGCTGGTAGCTTCTGATATATTTTTCCATTTTGACATCGAAATGTCTATTGGAAAGGTATGATTTTAGAAGTAATTAAATCTGACTCGGCATGTCTACTTTAGTAGAATGTTGTGACTCATTGTCAGACTATTCTATTGATCTAACTATATTCCACTAAAACACTTGTGTTTTCAATATTTCCACAAAATGTATTACAGCTGTAGGTTAATGTCACTACAACTGTTTCGGCAGAGTGCCTTTTTCAAGTGATTTATTTTACTGTGTGTCTACAGTTTAAAGTCTTTAAAGGTGGGGTTATGGATTTCTTCTTCTTCTTTAAATGCAAATCCACTAATGGATGTTGGCGATCATATTTTCCATTAACTCTCTGTTTCTTGCAATGTGTATCAGTGATTTTATGTCGGTAATCCCTGTCCATTGCCTTATGTTTCGGAGCCAGGACATTTTCTTGCGTCCTATTCCTCTCTTGCCTTCAATTTTACCCTGGATTGTAAGTTGACGGAACTGGTAGTTTTCGTTTCGCATGATGTGACCCAAATACGCCGTTTTTCTTTTCTTGATGTTTTCGAAAAGCTGATGTTCTTGGTTGATTCTTTTAAGGAATCCACATTTGTGACTTTCGCCGTCCATGGTATCTTTAGGATACGGCGATAAAGCCACATTTCGAAGGCTTCTAATCTGTTTATATCCCTCGTTTTGAGTGTCCAGCCCTCTATGCCATATAGCAGCACCGACCACACGTAGCATTTAGTAAACCTTAGTCTCAGTGTAAGATCGAACTCTGAGCAGGTCAGTACCTTCCTGAATTTTACGAAAGCTTGTCGAGCTTGCTCAATGCGACATTTTACTTCCCTGTCCGATGCCCAGTCTTCAAAAAGCCACGTTCCTAGGTATTTTAATTTGCTCACTCTCTCAATGGACTTAGTATTCATTGTTATGGTGGAGTTTTCAAATGCATCCAAGTTTCTGGAGATGATCATGAATTTGGTCTTTTTGGTATTAATCTCTAATCCCATTCGCTTACTGTATTCTCCGATTATAGTGACAAGTTGTTGAAGATCTGCTATGTTGTCGCAAATTAAGACAGCATCATCAGCATATCGTATGTTGTTGATCAATACTCCATTCACTTTGATTCCCATCTCTGCATCTTCCAAAGACTCTTGAAATATGGCTTCTGAATAAATGTTAAATAAAAGAAGGGAAAGCACACATCCCTGCCGAACACCCCTTCTTATATGTATGGATTTGGATATAGAATTGTCTATTTTTAATTGTGCTGCCTGATACCAGTACAAGTTTTCAATGCATCTTATGTCTTTTTGGTCTATATCAAGCTTCTTGAGGATCTGCATTAACTTGTGATGTTGGACACGATCAAACGCTTTCTCGTAGTCTAGAAAGCGCAGAAATACGTCCTTCCTCTGATCATAACAATTTTGGACCAACACCTGTGTTGCTACTATTGCTTCTCTTGTTCCCCAACCTTGCCTAAACCCAAACTGAGAATCACTGATGTCCCATTCACATTTTTTGTATCATCTTTGATGTAGTGTTTTCAAGAATATTTTTAAAGTGTGACTCATCAGGCTAATGAGTCTGTTAAGGATCTAATGAGGTTATGGATTAGGAAGCTATTTCTCTCAAGTTGGCCACACAGAATTATTATATCTGTATTTTTTAATACATTGATTTTAAAAGATTCTTATAAAGATAGCTTAAGGCCTTTATTTTGAATATGGATAATTTGAAACTGTTTATTAAAAGAATGACTATGAGCTAGAAGGTGCAGTGCGTAAGAAGAATCTGTTTTTCTATTATTGTAAGCTCATTTATGTTCTGCTATATGTTTATTAAAGTTTGACCGATGTAAGTTTTTGGACGGTCACCACGTGTCACTTTGTATACATCACTGTCTAATTGCTTTTTCTTTTGGCTCTTATTGTCCTAATGTGTTGGCTTAAGTTGTTATTTGTTCTTAAAGCTGGTATTATTCCTTTTCTTTTTATGTGTTTGGCTATTTTCGAGAATATCTTGCCTGTGTATGTAATCGAGCAGAAGGTATTGGTGATCGAAAGACTATTTTCAGGACTTCAACCAAAATCTTCCCCTTAAAGCCTCATAAATTTAAAACTTTCTTTCTTATGTTAGTTACAACTTCATAGGAGAATAAAAAGACGTAAAATCTACTTAAAATACCATTCAAAAAATTTTTGGATACGCCGTAAATTACAACAAAGTAGATTAAGAAACTAATTTTTCATTTATAGAAAACAATCGAGATTATTAAACTAGCAATAAAATTTTGAAAGACACTTACGGATTCTTAGAAAGTGACGGTGTAAAGAGACAATCAATTAGTGTGAAAGTGATAAAGTAAAAAGAGACAATATGGTATATCTTGGACCAGGCGTTCAATATGTTGCGGAAGGGGGTAAGGCATTCCTCATACCAACTACCCCAGAGGAGGTTGTCATCGAAAACAAAAAAATGGTAAGTTTATAACACATTTTCTATTAATTTTAAATTTGCACTATTACAGAATTAGTATTATAACAATCTGCATATTTTACAGCACGACCAAATTCACTTTGTATTTGAGATTTGGGTACGCACTGTTGTTGACGTTCGATTTTTCCACATTTTCTGAATTTTATTTTGGTATCGTACCGGTATTTTACTTGGCGAGACGTTACCAAAATAAAATTTGGAAAACCCGAACGTCGCCACCAGTTCGCATCCAAATCTTCAATACAAAGTGAATTTGGTCGTGCTGTACCGGTACATACTTTTTTTGGATCTATATTTTCGTACAATGTGCCCATTTTCGTTATGTTTGAATTTTGAAAATTTAATGTAGATTTAACTAAAAGGAAAAACTTAAAAGTTTTAGATCCGTTGTCATTTATTTTGATCGATATCTGGTATTGCAATTTAATTTTAAAAGTATACATACCCCTTAGGGAATTCACAGATGTAAGTCGGGGAACCTCACGTTTGGAATCATCTATAGGTTTGTTCCAACATGAAGTTTTGGACGGTCCAGAAATCGCCACGAAACTACTTGTACCGTTTATTGTGCGCATGTTCGTAATTGTATCGCCTAGTTATCGTCCCATGATAGTCCAGGAACCGAAGCTTTTCACCCCGCAATTTTTACAGAATGGATCGATTTGCTTGAAAATTTGAGAATAAGTAGTGGATAGTCCAAGGATCAAAATCTATATGATGCCGAAAGGCGCTTTTATTATGGGGGTGGTTGCCACCCCATCTCGGGGGTGGAAATTTTTTATTATATTTTGACAGCAAAAGTTGATAAAAACATTCATTCTAAGCAAAAAATGTTGTATACATTTTTTTGATAAAACTAATAGTTTTCGATTTATTCGCTATCGAAAGTATTAGTTTTGTATGGAAAATCAATGTTCTTCTATAGTATACTCATTTACTATTCACTCAGTGTTTGTCGTAGAAAAAAAATTTTTACACCAAGTTCTTAAGAATTAAATAACCTACAATTTAATTTTTAAACATTTCTTCTTATCTTTGATGCTAATCTTTCTATTCTGAAGAAAATGGCATTTTTTACCAAATTGCAAACATTCGTTATTCGCTTTAAACTTCAGTTTTTTTAAAACTAATCATTCTAAGCCAGCCAAACTTCTAAAATCTATTAATAATACACAAATAAAGAAGGATGAATAAGGCCAGTGCCTAAAAACACCGCTAACTTGCATTATTATGCTTACAATTGAATTTCTCCTTTTTTTTCTCAAAAAAATATGTTGATTTTTAACCGTAACTTTTTTATTTTGAATCTCAAAAAGTTTGTTATAAAAGAATTTTGTAGGTTCTTACAAGATCTACAAGCCTATTAATATTAGATATTATTAAAATGCTTAGTTACAAAAAGAGGTGACTTTGAAAGGGTTGGTAAAGGTGGCTTTTGCATGCTATTACAAGTTTTAATTGTCAATAGCTCACTTAATTTTTGTCAAAGAAAAAGTTTTTCATACCAAATTCTTGGGAACTAAATTAGCTACAATTTAATATTTGCACATTTTTTCACATCTCTGATGCTAATCTTTCTATTCAGAAGGAAAGGCCATTTTTTCCAAACTACAAAAATTCGTTAATCGCTGTTAACTTCATTTTTTTTTTAAAACGAATCATTCTAAGTCGGTCAAACTTCTCGAACTTATTAATAATACATAAATAAATAAGACCAAGTAAGGTCAATGACTAGTTTTAATTAGGGTGGTGGTTACGGGGTTGCTTCCGACCACTTTTGCGCTGAAAAAAATAGGGACTGACATTCTTTTCATTATAAGTTACTTAATTTTTGAGCTAGAGACTTCTTTTTTATTTCTATAGATAGATATTTTTAAATTCTTTAAATTAGTTTTTACAAGTTATTCTCGAAAAATGCATATTTTTCCCGTCTTTTGACTTTGAATCTACAATATTTAACATTTGACAAAGGAGAGCTTACATATAATAAAGTATACCTTGATTACTGTTGGTCGTGAAGAAAATTAAAAAAGACGATTTTGTTTATTTTTTAAAATAGTACATTTTTGTTAAGTAAGGTTGTTTTGATAAAACGAAAACTTTTGGGGTTATTAGCAGAAAACTTATTAAAAACATTGATTTTTCGATATAATACTAACACTTTCGATAGCAAATAAATCGAAAACTATTAATTTTATCAAAAAAATGTATAGAACATGTTTTGCTTAGAATGAACGTTTTTACCAACTTTTGCGGTCAAAATATAATTAAAAATTTCCACCCCCAACAGGGGGTGGCCACCACCACCATGGTAAAAGCGCCTTTCGGCATCATATAGATTTTGATCCTTGGACTATCCACTACTTATTTTCAAATTTTCAAGCAAATCGATCCATTCTGTAAAAATTGCGAGGTTTTGTCCTATTTCAAGCTTCATTACTTGGACTATGACGGTAATTTGGAAACCGACGTTGGAACGGTTATCTGACTGATAACTGATTTATCTATCATTATCATTTTTGTTGGTGACAGCTTGTGTGCTTTTAGTCGATCACGATTCCCGCTTTCGATTTGCAAAAAGGCTCAAAATTTGCAAGTCAGTCCAATTAGCACATACATTTGCCCGATTATGGCCCGATTACTGAAATGATCATCACGAAACCGTCACTGAAAGATCACAATTCTTGTTGGAACAGAGGGAAGGACGATCCAATAACGATCATATTTTTGTTGGAACGGATTTTGTTTACTGCGCAGAAGCGTTACCGTTTCGTGACGGTTCTCGGTCGTGTTGGAACAAACCTTATATCACAGGTGATTCACAGATGACAGAATCAGGGAAGCCCAGGCAATGTCATTATGCGCGGTAGCGGCAATTCACGAAACTGTATTGAGTGTGTCCTATATTATGTGGAATCAGTCATTATGATCTTGTCATTGCAATATATTTAATGGTAGGGGAGCAAAGTATGCTAAATGTGCAGTCACTCGAGCGCTTTGGGGACCTATTGGTTTGTGAAGAGTAGGTCCTAAAACCAAAAAAAGTTAAGTAAAGTTTTCCATTTTAGTGGGCGCTTGCCATTTTTTAATTTAATTTTCCATTTCCAACAATCGTTTTTTCCGATTATAACGCCATCTGTCCATAATTCAAAAAAATGTTTCGAATAAAAGTTACTTATTTTTACGTAAGGAATCCAAATCTGCAAAAAAAATGAGGGCTCCTATTTAAGATTTTAAAGTAACCCCCCACCCCACATCCATGGGGGGTCGTGTTTGGTACCATTCGATAGATTTTTCAAAAATATTGAATAAGTGTATTTTACAGTTTTTCGATCTGATGTTCATTTCGCGAAATATCGCGGGATTCGTATTTAAAATATTAAATTTACCCCCCACCCCTCTCCGCGGGAAGACGTGTTTGGTATCATTCGATAGATTTTTAAAAAATATTGGGCACATATTTTTTAGTTTTTCGATCTGTCATTCATTTCGCTAAATACTCGCTTTTTTCTTGTGAAACTTTGGGACTCACCCATTTCCTTACGCCAGGCTCAAATCGTCAGATTTTTGAAATATACACTCTTTTGCATGTACTTAACTTACCTTATCTTAATCTGACAATTTCGAGTTTTTTTAAGGATAGATTTTTTTTTTCGGGCCCCCCTTAACGAACTCCCCTGTGTTAAGAGCCAATATATGTTAGAGGTACATCTGCAGGGTACTAGGTTTCTCCCATATGCTAATCTGACGCGCTCGAGTAACTGCAAAAATCCCCGCTTGGGCTCCCCTACCATAATAATATTTACATAATTACTGGACTTTATAAAATAACCGAACGTATTATTTTAACCACCTTGATTTCCCCAGATATTACTCACTCATTTCAAAAAGTTTTTCCCCAACCCCCAAAAATCATAAATTTTCCCTAGTTCTAAGGAAAAAAAATTACAAGCAGCTGAAATAATAAAATAACAAAAATAGGAATCATCAATAATTCTGCATTAGAATTAACTTACAAAATGATAAATCATCATCATCATCATAATCATAATCCCTCCTAACGTAAGGTGTGGGGATCAGTGAAATGATAATAAATAAAAAAACTAAATGTGGAAAACAAAAAGCAAATAATGAATAAAAACAAATAAAGAGCAGTTAAAAATAAACTAGACTAGTGGTAGGGGAGCCCAAGCGGGGATTTTTGCAGTTACTCGAGCGCATCAGATTAGCATATGGGCAGAAACGTGGTACCCTGCAGATGTACCCCTACCATATTAGCTCTTAACACAGGGGCGTTCGTTCAGGGGGGCATGAAAAACAAAATCGTTCTTTAAAAATACTCGAAATTGTCAGATTAAGATCAGGTAAGTTAAGTACATGCAAAAGAGTGTATATTTCAAAAATCTGACGATTTGAGCGGGGCGTATGGAAATGGGCGAGTGAAAAAGTTTCACAAAAAAAAGCGAATATTTCTCGAAAGGAACGTCAGATCGAAAAACTAAAAGCTACGTGTTTAATATTTTCCAAAAATCTATCGACAGATACCAAACATGACCCCCCACGGAGAAGGGTGGGGGGTAAATTTGAAATTTTAAATACAAATCCCGCAATATTTCGCAAAGTAAACATCAGATCGAAAAACTGCAGAATACGCTTATTCAATATTTTTGAAAAATGTATCGAATGGTACCAAACACGACCCCCACGAAGGTGGGGTGGGGGGTTACTTTAAAATCTTAAATGGGAGCCCCCATTTCTTATTGCAGGTTTGGATTCTTTGCATAAAAATAAGCAACTTTCATTCGAAATATTTTTTCGAATTTACTTAACTTTTTTTGGTTTTAGGACCTAATAATCACAACCAAATAGGTCCCAAAGCGCTCGAGTGACTGCAAATTTAGCATACTTTGCTCCCCTACCATAGGGAATTTAGGCAAAAATAAATTGATGAAAAATGGGTGGAGACGCAGAATTGCATTTCCAGTGCATTAAATGCACCCAAGGGTGCCTAAACATATCAAAATCAGTATTTAAAGACATATTTTGTTACTTGGGAATTTTTGGGGTCATTGAACATAAATACGCCGTTAGAACCGACCCTCTGAGCACTTGGTCCTCAAGGTTACTGCTAAGGCACGTTATCTGGAGCTTCGAGGATTTTCGGCACTAAATTGATGCAAACAGATTGCTCGGGGGTTTTTGGGATCACTAAACACGAATGCGTCATCAGAACTGGGTCTAGGAAAGTTGGTCGGGAGCACTTGTTCTGGATTTTGGTTCTGTTCATCGGTTTTTCGGTTAATCTCGATCGGTTTTGTTAATTTTTTTTCTAAATCTCAATTATTTTTAAATTTAATGAAAAAATTGGCTGCGGTGGGAGAGTAGACAGCAAATTTATACCGATATTTTAATTATTGATGTTGTACCGTCCTTTTTTTTTTGGTGTTGGCGCACTTGTGAACGGAGCATTTCCGGACAAGTCAAAGTTGGTGGCACTTGCGGACAAGACGAAGTATGCGAGATGCTGAGGTAAATAAATTGTTAGGGAATCGAGGCATTTCCGTACAATATTTTCGACTGCAATAATCAGTCAATATCAATCAAACAAGTAAAGAAATCGTGAGAATAAACTTCCCTTCACACTTTTTCCAAGGCTTAGGACTGGCAATCTATAAATTAATTTTTTTATATGGTACAAAGAAACTAACTTTATATATTGGCGTGTTTCCGTCATGTATTATTTCCCTTTGGGTCTTTGTCGACGAAAACTCCATTCGATCAAATGTTAGTCGACGAATTGTACATTCGATAAATTGTACATTCGACCAACTGTTTGTCGACCAAATGTTGTCGACTAATTTTCCGTCGACGAAGTGTTCTCGACCAACTTTCCGACGCCGATCAGAACTAACCCCCGGAGCACCTGGCGCCCATGGCCACTTCTGAGGCATGTCATCTTCTGGATTTTCGAGGGTTTTTGGCACTAAATTGATGCAAATAGATTTATTGGGGGTTATTGGGGTTGCCGAATACCAATATGACATCGAAACCGACCTTCGGGGTAACTAGTTGCCAGGGTGACTGCTATGCACGTAATCTTCTAGAATTTCGAGGCTTTCAGATACAAATTGATGCAAGTAGAGTTTTGAGATATTCGGGGGTACAAAAAAAGCAAAAACCCCCTAGTAATCTGTTTACATTAATTTAGTGCCGAAACCATGAGCACTGGGTACTCCGGGTGTTCGCTTTGACAGAGTACTCATCTCCAGCGAACCTAAAAATCCCTGAGTAATGTGTTTGCATCAATTTAGCGCCGAAACTCGTCAAAACTTTAGAAGACAGCGTGCCTTAGCAGTGACTCTGGGTACCAGGTGCTCCGAGGATCCATTCCGATGGCGTATTCATGTTCAGGGACCTTAAAAACCCCGAATAATCTGTTTGTATCAATGTAGTGCCGAAATACCTCGAAACTCCCGATGATGTACCTTACCAGTAACCCTGGCCACCAAGTGCTCCAAGTGCTCCGAGGGTCGGTTCTGACGGAGCATTGATGTTCAGTAACCCCAAAAACCCTTAAGTAACAAAAACTGACACTCAATATACTGATTTTAGCATTTGTGAACTTTTGGATGTATTTTATGCACTTTAAATTGAAATATGCATTTGAACAAGAGTTTCATGTGGTCGATGGTCTCCAAGATACCTGGTGCCCATGGTGGAGCTCATCGTCTGGAGTATTATGTTATGATTATTACAAATCATTTAAAACCATTACACGGGGGTTTTGGGGGTCATTGAGCACGAATTTCATGACGGCGATGGTCTCCTGTGTACCTGGTGCCCACGGTGGAACTCGTCGCCTGGAGTTTTATATTATAATCATTCAAAATCAGTCAATACCCATTACTCTGAGGATTTTGGGGTCAATGAAAAATAATTTCATGTGTTCGATGGTCACCAAGGTACCTGGTGCCCAAAGTAGAACTCGTCGTCTGGAGTTTTATGTTATAATTATTACAAATCATTAATACTATTACTCGGGGAGTTTTGGGGGTCGCTGAACATGAATTTCATGATGGTGATCGTCTCCAAGGTACCTGGTGCCCAGGGTGGAACTCGTCGCCTGGAGTTTTATGGTATAATCATACAAAATCAGTCAATAACCATTACTATCTATGAAGGTTTTAGGGGTCGCTGGGCACCAATTCCATGTTGGCAATAGTCTTCAAGGTAGGTATACAATAATCTAAAAATACGTGTTAAATTAAATGTTAGTGCACGTATTCATAATCAATTTATTTGTATAATATAATGAAAAAATTGATAAAAAAGTAAAATAAAATAAAAAAATATATTTACTTACTTGAAGTTACACAAATTTCTCTCTTCCGCAATTTTGAAAACCAAAATTATAAAACAGCGCAGCTATAGACTGTAGATAATGAAAATTCCTTTAATACCAATCTTAAACGGCTTGATATTATAATATTATTATTTATTCTGTAATTATCAAAACTAATAAGTATAAAATATAAGACTTTTTCAAAACACCAACATTAAAAACTTACTTTGCTTTAAATACGGTATCACTATTTAGATGTTTTTTTATAATTAATTAAAAATTTTTAAAAGAACAGAACTACATAAAAGTGTAACTCGTAGGTATTCACATATATACTATGCTTTGTTTTTAAACCAGGAGCAGTAAAATAAAAAGATAGATTCACACCCAAGAAAGTCAATAGAAAAATCACCATATACATCGTCTATTTTGGTTGATCATATCGGCCTTCGACGGTAATCCATCAACATTATATTATACTAATACGTCGCTAAAGAGTTCTAAAAACCACTGTTTTTTATATAAAAGCAGACTAGAAATCTAAAAATTAAAATAATACCGCAGAAAACACAAAAAATCGCTGATATAACTTTGAAATGCCAATTATGTCAAAATTTCATAAATGTCATTAGTGTCAAAATTTAACGACAACTGCTTTAAAAGCGACAAAATTTTAAAATAATTTTTAAATGGGTAATTTTTTAGGATATAATATAAAAGTGTTTTAAGAAAAATTATTAATGAAAAATATATTTAGCGACCCCCAAAACACCGAAGTAATGGATATTGACTGATTTTGAATGAATATAACATAAAACTGCAGGCGACGAGGGTTCCACCCTAGGCACCAGGTACTTTGGAGACCATCGCCGACATGAAATTCGTACTCAGAGACCCCAAAAACCCCCCGAGTAATGGTTATTGACTGGTTTTGAATGGTTACAACATAAAACTCCAGGCGACGAGTTTCACCCTGGGCACCAGGTAACTTAGTGACCATCGCCGATATGAAATTCGTAATAAGCGACCCCCAAAACCCCCAGATTAATGGTTTTTCACTGATTTTGAATAATTATGACATAAAACTCCAGGCGACGAGTTGTCCCCTGGGAACCAGGTACCTTGGAGACCACCGCCAACATCAAATTGTTTTTAGCGACTCCAAAAACGCCCCGAGTAATGGTTATTTACTGATTTTGAATGGGTATAACGTAAAACGCTAGGCAACGAGTTCCAACCCTTGGCACCAGGTACATTGGGCACCATCGCCGACATGAAATTCGTACTCAGGGACCCTCAAAACCACCAGGGTAATAGTTTTTGACTAATTTTGAATAATTTTAACTAAAAACGCCTGGCGACGAGTTACACTTTAGGCACCAGGTATCTTGGAGACCATCGTCTTTAAATTCGTGGTCAGCAACCCCAAAAACCGCAGTGTAATATATATTGACTGATTTTTAATTATTATAACATAAAACTCCAGGCGACACTGGGCACCAGGTACATTGGAGACCATCGCCGACATGAAATTCGTACTCAGCGACCCCCAAAACCCCCAGATTAATAGTTTTGGCTGATTTTGGATAATTATAACTAAAAACTCTAGGCGACGAGTTCCACTCTGGGCACCAGGTATCTTGTATGCCATCGCCAACATGGATATTGACTGATTTTTAATGATTATAACATAAAACTCTAGGCCTAGCCGACGAGGTCCACCGTGGGCATCAGGTACCTTGGAGACCATCGCCGACATGAAATTCGTGTTCAGCGATTCCCAAAACCCCCGAGTATAAAAATTCAACTCATTTCCATCAATATTTCCCAAGTTCTAAATTTTTCATTTTCACCTCTTCGAGATGCACTTTTAAAATGCATTTTCTTATGCACAAAAATTTTTGCCCTAGATCAATTTAGTTCACAAAGTTGCCTGACACTCTCTCTAATCGAATGCAAAAAGTTCCATGACGATTCATCTTACTGCACAAAATTCCTAGGTTTTGGGCTTTTTAGTGCTTCGTTGCTTCGTCTAAAATGTTGTAACTCGATAGGTGCTGTTTTTTTTTCTAAATGCCCTGGTCTAAATAGCCCAGAAAGCCACTGCGCATCCGCTAGGAAAAATATTCTAATTCAAATTTTTTTCAAAATCTTACTCAAAAAGGACTCCTTTTAACAAATTTGCATGTTGCCAGGACCAAAAGGTGGTGAAAAATTTTTTAAACGTTTTTTTTTTGTTTTTTTCCTAAAATTATTTTTTTTGCATGGAACAAAGTTTTTTTAGGTTTGCTGGATCATTTCAAACAGAAAAGGTCTTTACTGACTTTTCTCTAAGTTGATAGTTTTTGACATATAAGCGATTACAAATTGAAAAATTGCGAAATCGGCCATTTTTAACCCCCAAAAACTACGTGGAAAACTGAAAATTTGAATGTTGCCAAGGTAGGTAGATATTCTTTAAACATCGATTGATGAAATCCCGAAGAGTTTTTTGCAACACAATATTCAAAACTCCTTTGTTTTTTAATTGCTAATCAAGCGTGCACGACACTATTTTCCACCGACAGTATGGTGCAAATGAAAGGATTAAATTCGTTATTTCGTAAACCGGCGACTTTAAGGAAAAATCCCGAAACAGGTCGATTTTTATTTTTAAGTTATGATATTGTGGCATATATGGTATACTAGTGACGTCATCCGTCTGGGCGTGATGACGTAATCGATGATTTTTTTAAATAAGAATAGGGGTCGTGTGGTAGCTCATTTGAAAAAGTTCTTCAATTCTCTATTCAGTAACGTAAACATTTACATAATTATTTATACAGGGTGTCCTTCTACTTCTTTTTTTGTCAAATAATTTAATTTAATAAAAATTTATTGGACACCCTGTATAAATATTTATGTAAATGTTTATATTACTTGATAGAGAATTGAAGAACCTTTCAAATGAGCTAGCACACAACCCCTATTCTTATTTAAAAAAATCATCGATTACGTCATCACGCCCAGATGGATGACGTCACTAGTATACCATATATGCCACAATATCATAACTTAAAAATGAAAATCGAGCTGTTTCGGGATTTTTCCTTAAAGTCGCCAGTTTACGAAATAACGAATTTATTCCTTTCATTTGCACCATACTGTCGGTGGAAAATAGTGTCGCGCACGCTTGATCAGCAATTAAAAAACCAAGGAGTTTTGAATACTGTGGTGCAAAAAACTCTTCGGGATTTCATCAATCGGTGTTTAAATAATATCTACCTACCTTGGCAACATTCAAATTTTCAGTTTTTCACATAGTTTTTGGGGGTTAAAAATGGCCGATTTCGCAATTTTTCAATTTGTAATCGCTTATATGTCAAAAACTATCAACTTTAGAGAAAAGTCGGCAAAGACCTTTTCTGTTTGAAATGATCCAAAAAACCTAAAAAAACTTTGTTCCATGCAAAAAAAATAATTTTAGGAAAAAAACAAAAAAAAAAGTTTAAAAAATTTTTGACCACCTTTTGGTCCTGGCAACATGCAAATTTGTTAAAAGGAGTCCTTTTTGAGTAAGATTTTGCAAAAAATCCGAATTAGAATATTTTGCCTAGCGGATGCGCAGTGGCTTTCTGTACTAAAACAGTTAATAATATAATGTGTGTAGCAATGCATTTTTTCCATTTTAATACCACCAAATTTTCTTATAGTATTTTTCAATTTTGACCACTTTGAGGATTTTTGCTTACGTACTTCTACTTTGATATTTTTAAAAATTGATATAGAGTAAATAAATACAAGAGATAACTCGACTTGCATGGATAATTCGGTATTTAGTATTAAGATTATTAATTTGTGATGTTGGATGTTCTCTGATGACACGCAAATAGTAACAGATAACCCAGCAAATTTCTCTAATTCACAGTATTTGCTGGAAAACATAAACACTCATACCAACAAGTATGGTCTAAAACTGAACATCAAAAAAACTAAATTTATGATTGTAACAAAGAAGCTATACATCAATGTGAATTTAACCATAGATATAAGCAAGTTGAAAGAGTTACGTCTTACAAATATTTAGGGGTTTGGTTCACTGATACTAATGACCAGACAAGAGAAATTAAGAGGCAAATAGAAATAGCGAGACAATCATTTATCAAAATTAAAAAGTTTCTATGTTGCCGAGACATAAATCTGAAATTGAGAACGAGAATGTTAAGGTGCTATATTTTCTCTGTTCTGACGTAGGTACAGCATGGAAGCTTGAACATTAAAAAAGATAAACATTAAAATCCTTGAGGCATTCGAGGTGTGGTGCTACAGGACAATGTGAAAAATACCATGGACAGAGAGAGTAACAAATCAAGATGTTTTACTGAAGATGGGCAAGAAATTCGAAGTCATAAAAACCATATAAACGAGAAAACTGGAATATTTGGGACAAATAATTAGAGGGGAAAAGTACTCCCTGCTAAGACTCACAATTCAAGGAACAATCTCGGGAAAGAGAAATGTGCGACGTAGGAGGATTTCCTGGTTGCGAAATTTACGGGAGTGCTACGGGTGCAGTTCAACACAATAGTTCAGAGCTATAGCCAACAAAGTTAAGATTGCTGTGATGTTAGCCAACCTCCGATAGGAGACGGTACTGCAAGAAGACTTTTGGCTGACTCTGTATAGAAATCTAAAGCTAAAGCATTCCCAGTATTACTGTTATATTTTTAGTGTACGGTTTCTGATTTAATTACACCTAATAATGTTATTTAGTCCCACGCCGAAGTTTCAAGTTTCCTTTTCCTTACGTTTACTACATCACAGACAAAGGAATATTTCTGAAAGCTTAATAAAACCCGAATATTTTGCTGCGTTCAGAAGTCGAAATCACGTTTGAAGAATAGAAAATAATTGGACTGAATAAAACCACAATTGGCACAAAAACGAACTCGAACTTTTCTTAAGAGAAGTATCTTTTATCTTTTGAAAACACACATATTTCGCCAGCTCTGACGCCAAATCGAAAGATAGGGTTTATTTTATTAGTTTTCGTCTCATCCGTAACAATATTTTATTTTTGGTTTTATATATATTTCTGGAATGATGACTTTTAGATCTAAAAATTAAAAAGACTGATATGTTTTGTACCAGTTTATTCCCATATATAATATGTTTATCGACAGATTGTAGCAATCAGCGTACAGTACCATGGATATCCCATATGCTCAAAGTACGTCTGACCATCAACAATGAAAGACTAAAATCAATTCTCCTACCAAAAATTCGCCAAGAAAAATGCGGATTCGTCCCAGGTAGAGGAACAAGAGGACACATTGTCAATATTCGTAAAATTATAGAAAAATCTCGAGAGATTAATATAAAAACATATGTGTGCTTTGCTGACTACTCCAAGGTTTTGGATAACGTAAAATGGGATAAAATGTGGCATATACTTAGACAAATGGGCACCCCAAGACATCTAAAATATTTATTACAAGAACTGTATGTAAATAATATCGCTAACGTAAGAGTTAATAATGTGGTTCCTAAAAACTGCAAATTGAAATCTGGAGTTCAGCAGGGGTGTTCGTCCGCTATAACTTTTCCCATGCGTCACGATTCATTTTCAAACAAATTAAGTCAAAACATAAAGTGAAACGAACGTCGATGTGTATATACATTTTGTATACAGTATACTATATATTACACGCCATCGGCGTACGTTTCACTTTATGTTTTGACTTAATTTGTTTGAAAATGAATTGTGACGCATGGGAAAAGTTATAGCGGACGAACAAATACAGTGATGAGCGCGTTAATAACCGGCAAAATAACGCAAAAAATGGAAAACATATTAAGTTGTAAGATAAAAAGGAATTAAGCTAGTGGAGGTGGGAGATTGAGCGATAAAAACCTATAAACTTACATTCTATTCTAAAGTGGACAGTGAACTATCAAACCATAACCAATTTCAGTCAGGAGTCCCACAAGGTAGTATACTGGGTTCACTTCTTTATGTACTGTACACATCCGATTTACCAACCTCTCCACAAACCACCATTGGAACTTTCGCTGATGACACAGCAATATTTGCAACTGAAGAGGATCCAACAGATGCAGTATTAAAACTTCAAGACACCTAGACCAAATTGGACACTGGTTAAAAAAATTGAAGATAAAAGCTAATGAAACTATCAACACATAAAACTTTCACACTAAGGAAAGACCAATTCCCAAATATTAGCCTCAATCAAGTCAACATACCCCAACAGAATATCGTCAAATAACTGGGACTTCATCTTGATTTAAATTGAACTGGAAACAACACATTTTAAAGAAGAAGAAACAAATTGAGTTGAAAGTGAAAGAAATTAATTGCTTGTAGGTCGAAAATCTCGACTCTCAATTGAGAGCAAACTGCTCATTTATAACACAGTCATCAAACCTACTATATGGACGTACGGAATCGAACTATGGAGTTGTGCCAGCAAATCAAATACAAAAATAATCCAAAGAACTCAATCAAAAATTCTACGCACCATCGGAAATGCCCCTTGGTACATTTGCAACCAAACACTTTATAGAGACCTAAACATCCCTTTAATCAGCACAGTAATTCAAGAAAGAGATTCAGTTGCTATTACCACTACTGTAGCCACTAAACTACAGAAGATTGCGAAGATTATGGCCCATAGATCTTCGCTAAAACTGAGGTGAAACCGCTGGGTGATGTACCTCATAACGCCTTATCAGTGTCAGGGCAGTCAATGAGGGTATTTGGCTCCGAATTCCATCCTACTACATCGATTTACTTGATATTTTCACAGTAAGTAGGGAATAGCTCAAGAAACAAAATGTTTTGGTTAAAATAGCCACGGAAGAGGCTAAAAAACCTAATTTTAAACAAAAATTTTCTAAAATTATTTTTTGAAAATATTTTTGAGTTATTCGTGGTTGAAAATTGTCCATTTTCATTGAAAAATGACACCTATCCGGACGGATTTTTGCGAATATCTTAAAAACTATGCATCTAAAAAAAACTATATAAAGTATTTCTGTAGGTTATAAAAAAACAAAGAGATTCGTTCCCTCATAAATCTTCTAGTTAAAATACAAAGACGGATATGGTAGGTAAGAACAGTTTGTTTTTTTGCTGCATGCTCAAGTCGGTGTATTCAACTAGAAATGACAGAAAAACTGTCGATTTTAGGTGTATAATTTTTTTTTTTTTTTTTATTAACCCCACATTTATTACAATCTATCTATACAATCTAAACCTAAATGTTTAGGTAGATAACAGACAATAAGTAATAGGACTGACAATAATTAGGAATGACATGTAGGGAGGCATCCAGTGATGCACCCCTTTTTTAAAACTTAGCCTACGACACTGACTATTTCTGACATAAACTTATACACATTAATTTAGTACCTATTGTTCACGCGCACTTTTTGATGTCATCTTTGACGTATGGTAGTCCGGCGTCCCGATGAATGGCTTCATTGGTTATGAACCATGGAACTCCTAGTATTGATCTCAATATTTTGGACTGAAATCTTTGTATGATTTCAATGTTGGAATGTGCGGCGGTTCCCCATAATTCTATCCCATAAGTCCACACTGGTTTTAGGATGGATTTGTAGATTAATATTTTATTTTCAGTTGATAGTTTTGATTTTTTGCCCAACAGCCAATATATGGTTCTTAACTTATGACCCAGTTGTTTTCGCTTAGTAAATATATGCTTCCTCCAGTTTAATCTTCTGTCCAAGTACATACCTAGATATTTGACTTCATCCCCTTGTGGGATTCCTTTACCGTTTAAGTATACAGCCGGACATGTTTCCCTACGCGTGGTAAATGTTAGGTGTAGCGATTTGTTTTCATTAATTTTGACTCTCCATTTTGTCATCCATTGTTGAATTTTATTTAGATTATTTTGTAAGATTTCTGAGGCTATTTTGGGATTTTTGTTCGATGATAGTATTGCCGTATCATCCGCAAATGTGGCTGTAGTGATATGTGTATCTGTCGGTAAGTCAGCAGTGAATATAAGGTATAATATAGGTCCTAGTACACTTCCTTGGGGCACCCCAGCGAGAATTTGTTGTATGTTTGTGTATTCATTCTCATACTTTACCTGGAAGTTTCTGTTGGTGATATATGACTTTAACAGTGTATAGTAATTTGTAGGTAAATTCTGTTTTAGTTTACATAATAGGCCTTTATGCCAGACTTTATCAAATGCCTGACTTACGTCCAGAAATACCGCCGAGCAGTACCTATTATTTTCAAAGTCCTCGTTGATTCTCTCTACAATTCTATGTACCTGTTGTATTGTTGAATGTTGTTTTATAAACCCAAATTGGTGTGGTGGTATTAGTTTTTTGTTTTCTAGTATAGGCATTAGCTTAGTAAGTGTCAGCTTTTCAAAAACTTTGGATACCACGGAAAGAAGACTAATAGGACGGTAGGACTGTACATTTTCTGATTCTTTTCCTGGCTTTAGTATCATTGTTATTTGTGCTAGTTTCCACTGTGATGGGAAATGACCTAGTCTCATTATAGAGTTAAATAACTGTGTCAGAAATTGGAAGCCTTTCTCTGGGAGTTGCTGAAGAGTTTTTCCTGTAATCAGGTCGTATCCTGGAGCCTTTTTTGGATCGATGTTGTGTTGTATAATATTTTTTACCTCATTTTTTGTGAATCTTTTTTCAGGAAGTTCTAGTTGATAAGGTTTTGTGAGTATCGAAATAATTTCTTCTTCAGTTTGTAGTGAGTAATTTCCCTCATTTGGTGTAAAGACTTTTTTAAGGTGTGTCGCAAATGTTTCGGCCTTTTCTAGAGGACTTCTCGCCCATTGTCCTGTTTGTGTTCTTAGTGGTGGGACTGTATAGTTCTGCCTTCGTAGAGTCCTTGTAGCCTTCCATAACGAGTAGTCAGTAGCTTGAGTTGCATCTAGTTTTTGTAGGTATTCCTGAAAGCTTGCATTTTTTTCTGCTACTATCAATTTTTTTAGGTCTTTTTGTGCTTTATTGAGGTTTGTTTTACTTTGAGGTGATCTTGATAATTGCCATTGTTTTCTGAGTCTTCTTTTCTCAATTATTTTTTCATGTATTGTATTGGAACAGTGTTTGTTCATATGTCGATTTGTAGGTAATGGTGTTGAGTTCCATGCTGCTTCCTGTAAAACTGTGTTAAAATGTTCTACTGCTTGTTCGATTTGTTTATCGGTCTTTAGTGGGATGTCTAAATTGATTTGATTATTTACTTGATATCTAAAATAACTCCAATTTGTTTTGTTGTTGTGTAATATACAGCTCCTTTCTATTTTTGTTATGTTTTTGCTTACAGTTATGATAACAGGTGAATGGTCAGAGGATAAATCGTAACAAGACTTTGGTTTAAAGTATTTTTCATTTATTCCTCTCACTATAGCAAAATCGAGGAGATCTGGAATTTTCGCAGGGTCTGTAGGCCAGTATGTTGGCCCCCTTGTGGTTACTATGTTCAGATTATCTATTAGTATTTCTTTTTGTAGTTCACGGCCTTTGGTATTAATAAGTCTAGATCCCCACATTAGATGTTTTGAATTGTAGTCTCCGCCACAAATAAACCTAGGTCCAAGTGTATCAAAAAAGGTTTTAAATTCTGGTTGTTTAATTGAATGTTTTGGTGGACAATATATAGCTGAAAAAGTTATAGGTCCTGTCCAGTCTTCTACAACTACATTTGTGGCCTGAATATGTGCTTTTTGATAGTGAGTTGTCTGGTAATGTTTGATGTTGTTTCTTATAATGATTGCTGTCCCACCATGTGCAGTTCCATCTGGATGTGTTGTGTGATATATTTTATAGTTGTGAAATTTTATGAAACTTTTTTTCGTGAAGTGTGTTTCTGAAATCAGTATTATGTCTAATTGGTGATTAACTATAAATGCATACAACTCATGTTTGTGTTGTGTCAAGCCATTAGCATTCCATATGGCAAATTTTAGTGTATTAGCCATTAGTTCATTTTTGAGACAAGTGTTGTTAATAAGTTTAGCATGGTGCTCATTTGTTCCATAAGCCCTTTCATCATATTCTTTAACTCCTGCATGTCATTTGCCTGAGTGACCATTGTAATATCTTGTTGGTTGGTATTTACCATTTGAGCATATGTAGGTCTTTGTGTTGTACTTATATTTGTTGTAGCCACTGGTAGCTGTTGGTTTTGTAGTTGATTCGGTGACTCTTTCTTTCTTAAGGTTGGAAATCTTGCTTCTTGCAGTTGTTTATGTACAGTGCATCCTCTGTAATTCGCTGGGTGGTTATTACCGCAAAGTACACACTTTACTAGATCAGATCTAATTTTGTTAGGGCAATCAGCTGTTTTGTGATTTAGAGCACATTTTACACACCTGTATTGATGATAGCAGAAATTTTTTGTGTGACCATATCTTTGACATCTGGTACATTGTACTAATTCTCTTTTTAGCCTTGGGGCTTCGACATCAATTTTTGCGTTGAGTAAATATTCCATCTTATAAATTTCTTTATTATTATCTTGCATTTTTAAGTCCACAAAAAATAGTGGTAGGGGTTTTTTTGTAATTCTTTGTAGTATATTCGTTATTTGTAGAACTATATGTCCTTGGGTCTCTATTTCTTTTTTGATTTCTTGTATATTCACTGTAGGATGAAGATGGCGAATCACTACTCTAAAGGGTTTATCTTGCTTCTTACGATATGTATGATATTCGGTTTTTTTCTCATCAAGTGCTTTTATTATACTGTCGTATATTTCAATTGTTTGGGCCTGTACCTTGACTTGTTCTTCATTCAACACTCTGATTAAATGTTTATCTTTGGCTATAGTGTTTAGTAGTTCGTTTAATGGTTGGATGTTTTTAACACCGGCAATAAATATTGGTGGGGGCTTCTCTTCCTGTTTTTTTTCCTCTTCAGTATCTGCTTCTTGTGTCTCTTCATTAATTAATACATTAAATTTATTTGCTGTTGGTGTGTTGAGCCAGTAGTTATCTATTTTGGTTTGTTTAAGTTTGGAATGTTGTTCCGGACTGGTTCTCCCACGTTTTTTATTTGGAACTATTTGCCATTCTTCATCATTTGCTTTGGATGTGGATGGGGGTTGATATTGTGGTAATGTACTTTGGACTGAATATTGAGGTTGATATAACTGCATTGGCTGGTTTGGCTGGCTTGGAGCGAAATTTTGCTGAATTTGTGATGCAGGATGCGGTCCCATTTGCATTTGTTGTGGAAAATATCCTAGTTGTTGAACTGTTAAGTTTTGGTCGCTGAGGTTCATTTGGCTAGATGTTGGACATTGAGAGTATGGAAATGGATACTGATTATATCCGTTCGACATTTTGATTTAAATATTAATATTAGTATAAGGTGTTACCTTGATTGGTGGATTCCAAAAATAAAATTCACAACACATTTTTGACACAATCGCCAGCACTAATATTAATATACTTTATTTTTATTATTTAATTTGTTTTGAAATAATTAATTTGGTTGATTTAAATATATAAAATCTGTTTTGTATCACTACACCAGATTTATTTTTAATATTTCAAGTCCATTAAGGTATAATTAGCTTTATAATTATAATTTTTAGCAATGCAAATAATCAAAACCGACATAATTTGACTTGAACTTTCAAAGGCGCTAAGCAGAATTGCTATTTTATTTTTTAATCAAAAGTTATTCGGGTTTAAAAATTGCAGTTTTTCGATTTTTTGAAAGTTCAACCGCGTTTATCTCGAAAACTGTGCATCCTACTAAAAAACTTGTAGAAATATTTTTTGCTTAAAATGACCCAAAAAATACAAAATATTGTTTTGTTTTGCCAAAAATCGCTGTTATTTGATTCCTCAAGTTCTTGGTCTATAACAATCTTATCGACATCCGGATCAACTGTTACCCAAAAAATTCGTGTTCTACGGGTCAAAATACATAAAAAAAATTTGGGTAAGTCCATCTGAATTAACGAGGCCGTTGTACCCCCCCTGGCGACAGGACTACTGTATCTCTTATCATTTTCAAGTTACATGGACAGAAATTAAGATTTTTAAGAAAATTTAAAAATACTCTCTTTAATTGGATCTTTTTTTTTTCAAAAACCATTCATTTTAAGCCCGTACAACTTTTTGAACATAGAAATAACACTATAATAAAAGGTCTTGTGGAAGGAAAACGATGCATTTACATTTTGGTGGATGGAGGGGTTAAAATTACTTCTCATTTTTTCTTAAAATACATTAGTTATCAATTTTGTTTGCAGCATATCTCGCTTAGTTTTAATGTAATGGACCTGTAATATAGCTCATTTTAAAGGTATTTTCAAGCACTACAAAAGATATTGGAAGCATTATACACCTAAAATCGATCGTTTCTCTGTTATTTCAAGTGGAATACACCAATTGGAGAATGTACCAAAAAACAAACTATTTTCACCTACCATATCTCTTTTTGTATTATAACTAGAAGATTTTTGAAGGAAATAGTCGGAGAGATAGAAGCGGATTTTGTGCATGATAAGTAATATGGAAAAACTATACGGGGATATGTTGAATTAGTTGTGTACATGACTTTCACCAACGACCGGAACCCAGAGTTGCGGCCGAGGGTAGTTATAAGGGGTCAAAGTCACGGATTTTATTATTTTTTTTATGACGCTCATGATCGAGATAGTGCACCAAAATTTGGGAATAAGTAGGTCATGACATAACTAAGTAAAATCTCCAGGGGCGGAACGCTGCGTGGCCGACAAAGGGGTGGGGGTAGGGGTGAATATAAAAAATATAAAGGGTTTTTTGCGACGTTCTTGATTGAGATAGTGGACCAAAATTTGGGAATAAGTAGATCATGACATTACTAAGTAAAATCCCCAGAGCCGGAAACCAGAGTTGGGGATGAGGGTAGTTATAAGGGGTCAAAGTCGACGTTTTTATTATTTTTTTTGTGACGCTCATGATCGAGAGAGTGCTCCAAAATTTGGGAATAAGTAGGTCATGACATAACTAAGTAAAATCTCCATGGGTGGCACGCTGCGTGGCCGACAAAGGGGTGGGCAGGGGTGAATACAAAAAATATAAGGGGTTTTTTTGCGACGTTCGTGATTGAGAGACTGCACCAAAATTTGGGAATAAGTAGACCATGACATAACTAAGTAAAATCCTCAGAGCCGGAAACCAGAGTTGCGCATGAGTGTAGTTATAAGGGGTCAGATTCGCCGATATAATTATTTTTTTTTTGTGACGCTCATGATCGAGATAGTGCACCAAAATTTGGGAATAAGTAGGTCATGAGGTAACTAAGTACAATCTCCAGGGGTGGAACGCTGCGTGGCCGATAAAGGGTTGGGGGTAGGTGTGAATATAAAAAATATAAGGGGTTTTCTGCGACGTGCTAGATTGAGATAGTGCATCAAAATTTGGGAATAAGTAGACCATGACTTAGCTAAGTAAAATCCCCAGAGCCGGAAACCAGAGTTGGGGATGAGGGTAGTTTTAAGGGTTCAAAATCGCAGTGTGTATTATTTTTTTTGTGACCCGGTACAACATTTGTCCCCCACGCGGCGTTCCGCCCCTGGAGATTTTACTTAGTAATGTCATGATCTATTATTCCCAAATTTTGGTGCACTATCTCGATTATGGACGGCAAAAAACCCCATATATTTTTATACTCACCCCTGCCTACCACCCCTTTGTACCCCAAGCAGCGTTCCGCCCCTGAAGATTTTACTTAGTTACGTCATAACCTACTTACTCCCAAATTTTGGTGCACCATCTCCATCATGAGCGCCACAAAAAAAAATAATAAAAACCGCGAATTTACCCCTTATAACTACCCTCGTCCGCCACACTGGTTTCCGCCTCTGGGGATGTTACTTAGCTATGTCATGGTCTACTTATTCCCAAATTTTGGTGCACTATCTCAATCACGAACGTCGCAAAAAACCCCTTACATTTTTTTATATTCACCCCTGCCCCACCCCTTTCTCGGCCACGCAGCGTTCCACTCCTGGATATTTTACTTAGTTACGTCATGACCTACTTATTCCCAAATTTTGGCGCGCTATCTCGATCATGATCGTCACAAAAAAAAATAAAAAAAACGGAACTTTGATCCCTTATAACTACCTTCCTTCCCGACTCTGGTTTCCGGCTCTGAGGATTTTAATTATTTATGTCATGGTCTACTTATAACCAAATTTTGGTGCACTATCTCAATCACGAACGTCGCAAAAACCCCTTATATTTTTTATATTCACCTCTACGCCCACCCCTTTGTCGGCCACGCAGCGTTGAGCCCCTGGAGATTTTACTTAGGTACGTCATGACCTACTTATTCCCAAATTTTGGTGAACTATCTCGATCATGAGCGTCATAAAAAAAATAATAAAAACTGCGACTTTGACCCCTTATAACTGTCCTCGGCCCCAACTCTGGTTTCCGGCCGTTGGTGAAAGTCATGTCCACAACTAATTCAACATATCCCCGTATAGTTTTTCCATATTACTTATCACGCACAAAATCCGCTCCCAGCTCTTAGACTAAAAGTGTCTGTTTATTTTTTTATAACGTACAAAAATGTTTAATATAGTTTTTTCTACGGCCGTGCTAAAAGAGCCACTTTTATGCACGCATTTCGTTTCCGAAAGTTGCACTTTCCCGCACGGCGTGCGTGAAAGTAAATTATTCCGGACGGCGTGCGGGAAAGTAAAATACTTTGTAATATGGCATTATAATATATTCCCATACATGCAATAAAATAATATTTAGATATTATTTACTAATTTATTTCAAATTTATATTTATATATAAATTATTTTGACATAATATTATAATTTGAAATAAAATTATTTTGACATAATATTTAAAAGTCAGATCAGTAGACAATTACATGGTTTTGAATCGTCGTCGTGGAAACCAATATCGTCGTCGTGGTAACCCATTATATTGAAAGTTTGGTTTTGACAACCTTGTCAAAGAATTAATTTGTGTATTTTCACTTCTAAGTAAAAATTGATATAACTCTATTTTTTGTGGCTTTTTCCAAACGTACTGTCCTAGAAAAAATAGTGTTCCTAACTCATGCGGAAAGTGTCTTCCCCGCACTCGACTGCTTGCCCGAACACCACTATAGCGTCGTTCGGGTCAACGGCAGTCTCGTGCAGGAAAATATCACTTTCCGCACTAGTTAGGAAAATAACTATTTAGTAACTAGTTTTTAAGGTATTCGCAAAACATCGTTCGAACAGGTATTATGTTTCAATGAAAATGGCCAATTTTCAACCACGAATATCTCAAAAAGTATTGAGTTTTCAAAAAAAAATTATAGAACAGTTTTTGCTTAGAATTACGTTCTCTAGCGAGTTCCGTGGTAATTTTAACCAAAAAATTTTCCATCCCTAAGAAGGGGTGGGAACCACCCCAAGATAAAAGCACACAACGGCATAGGGTAGACTTTGAATTAAGAGATAAGTAGAGGCTAGGCCCAAAATTTCATTAAAATCCATGCAGTAGGATAGAATTCGGAGGTAATATCCTATTCTTGCTCCCATTAACTGGCGTATAAGTTATTATACTTGTTATCAAATAAACTCATATACGCTCTGAGCTTCGCTGGTGGCGCTCCTAGCGGATTACTAATTCAACTTTCACCGGTAATTTTTAAATTTAGTATTTAATTGTTATCGCTTAACATTTACAACGCAAAAAATTAACTAAATTTTAATTGATTTTTTTAAGATTTTGCTAATCATTTTGACGTTCTATTGATAAAATATGAATTTCTTACTTCGAATGCTTTCACAATTATCGTGTAGACGGCGCTAAGATTTTTAGATTAAATTATAATTACGTATTACAGAACATTAAAAAAAAATTAAAATCCGGTATTTAAAACGTAAGTATATTTAAGGTAAAAATATATACCACAACCTTGATCAACCAATATTTTTTATAATTAATGTTTTTAATTTTAATTTTAAATTAATCACTTTGACATTTATGTCAAATTTCCGGTAAACGTTTACAGACTTGCCACTACTGTCGCTCGCGAATTTGTAAATATCCCCTCTACGTACGAGCTCACAGCGTATAATGTGTAATTCTGATTGTTAGTAAATGATTATAAAAAAACTAAAACTGTCGCTGTCACAGTGGCAGTTGCCAAACTCGTCCGATACGTCTAAATGTGGGAAACAGTAATAAGTAAAATAATATAAGAAGAATGTAAATTTATAAGTTTTTATCGCTAAATATTCCATCTTCACTAGTTTCATTTCTTTTTATCTCACAACTTAATGTGTTTTCCATCTTCTGTGTTATTTTGCCGGTTATTAGCGAGCTCATCACTGTATACAGTGAACACATTTTGCGTCAAATTTTTAAGTAATGGCAAGGTGGGTCAACTTTAGGAGGAAGAAAAATCAAAAACCTACATTTAGCTAATAACACTGATATATTGGCGTCTTCACCAGAAGAACTGGAACAAATTATGAATGCTAGGCACGGTGAGTACGGAATATGGTTTGAAAATAAATATACAGAAAACCAAAGTAATGATCATCGACAGAATCATAAACAACCAAGCAGAGATAAGAAATATTGCAAGTTACGAAGTGGACAGACAATTTAATTACTCAGGCTCCTTCATCAATAACAGTGGAGGATCCGAAGACGAGATCAGTCAGCGCATCATAATAACCAGATCGGCAACTATCAAATTCACAAAAATATGGAAGAATGCCGAAATTACAAAAAACTCATAATTACGACTTGTTCGAGCATTAATATTTTCTATCGCCATCTACGCTTCAGAAACATGGACCATCAAGAAAGCTGATTCAAAGCGTGTCTTTTTCTTCTTTGAGTGCCTATCCTATCGGAGATTGGATATCATTAGGGCGATTCTAATTTTATTTACTGCTGTTTTGAACAATTCGTTAGTGGTACAGCCAAACCACTCTCTCAAATTTCTCATCCAGGACATTCTTCTACGGCCTGGATTTGTTCGTCCTTGGATTTTTCCTTGCATTTTATTTTGTAGAAATGTGTACTTTTGTCCCGCGTGTAAAGCGTGTAATGGCATTTAAAATGTGGTTATACCGTAGAATGTTGCGCATACCATGCACCGCACATCGCACTGTGGTTCCAAATGCCGAAAAGGTGCTCATGAACCTTTAAAACCATACATTATTCATACACTTCGGAATTACTTTCGTACTTAAGAATTCTTGGCATCGCTGATTACGAATCTGACATTTTTTTTTTTTGAAAAACAAAATGACGTATCCAACATGGCGGAAACAAACTGAAAATATCAATCAAAACGCAAATTTTTTTGTCAATTTTGGTAGTTTAAGGTCACTGCTTAGAAATCTAACATTTAAAAAAAAATGGGGGATCCAATTTGACCGAAATAAATTCAAAACTTTTATCAAAAATTAATAACCATTTTCAATTTCGTTGCAACACGAAACTACAGCCGCATCATTATTCCAGTTCAATCAGAGAGTGCAGCAAGCACCTCTACCGGTTTCGAAACTTATTAGTCTCTCATCAGGAGGCACATATGCTGCTCTCTCTGACCCAACTAGGACAAACCCCGGCGTGCAGGCACGGATTGCAACGAACGAAATGGCAGGGATGCCCTAGCGGCAACTGCTACCAAAAAACTAAGTTTTCAATCTCTTAGCACATAAAACAACACCAAAAAATGCTGTTCCACATCCTAGCAGACTGAAAATAATGGGAAACTTCTCTGGTAATACCTCCGAAGCTTCTACAATTTGCAAGCTATAACGGATGCTAAGACTAAGGAAGATGAGGGAATTTTACAATTTATAATTCACGTCCCATCTGCTCAGCGCGGTAATGTTCGAACGAGAATGGTTGCCTTCGTACTCCAATCAGAGTAAACATGTAAATCAAAAATGAATAACCATTTTCAATTTCGTTGCAACACGAAACTACAGCCGCATCATTATTCCAGTTCAATCAGAGAGTGCAGCAAGCACCTCTATCGGTTTCGAAACTTATTAGTCTCTCATCATGAGGCACATATTATGCTGCACTTTCTGGTCCAGCTAGGACAAACCCCGGCGTGCAGTCACGGATTGCAACGAACGAAATGGCAGGGATATAACTTTGTAAATACCCTTATAACATAACAAACCTTTATATTTTTGTGATGGAGAAGTTAACAGGATTTCGAATTTAAAATAAAATATTGGGTGTTCCATTTCTTCTTAGCCTTCTATCGTCCACGTTTGGACATAGGCCTCTCCCAACTCCTTCCATCGGTCTCTATCCTGAGCAACATATTTCCAATTCGTTCCGGCTACTCTTTTAATATCATCAACCCATCTCATCTGTGGTCTTCCTCTCGGTCGTTTACTTTGGTAAGGTCTCCAATGTTGTATCGTGGCATTCCAACGTTGGTCTTTTTGTCTAACAGTGTCGCCTGCAAAGCTCCATTTAAGTTTGGCAACTTTTGTTGTTATGTCCTCGACTTTTGTTTTTGATCTTACCCAGTCGCTCCTCTTTTTATCTGACAGTCGTATACCTAACATTGCTCTTTTCATAGCTCTTTCTGTTGTAGCTAGTTTATTCATATTTGCCTTGGTTAGGGTCCAGGTTTGACAGCCATATGTCATGATAGGAAGGATGCACTGGTTGAACACTTTGGTCCTCAAATATTGAGGTATTTTGCGGTTCTTAAGTATCCAACCAAGTTTTCCAAATCCTGCCCATGCTAGCCTTGCTCTCCTATTAATTTCCGCACTTTGGTTTTCTTTGTCAAGTTTCAGGATTTGGCCTAGGTAGATATATTCCTGGACTTTTTCCATCTCACTGCCATTTATAGTTATGCGTCTGGGGTCATCTGTGTTTGTCATTATTTTTGTTTTCTTCATGTTCATTTTTAGACCGACGTATTGGGAGCTGCCTGCGAGTTCCTCTATCATAATTTGCAGTTCCTCGAATGAGCTCGCTATAATCACAATGTCGTCAGCGAATCTGAGGTGATTTAGCTTCTTGCCATTAACGTTAATGCCATAGGTTGACCAATTTGTCGTTTTGAAGACGTCTTCTAGTGCTAGGTTGAAAAGCTTTGGCGATATTACGTCTCCTTGTCTCACGCCTCTCTTAATAGGGATGAGATTTGTATTTTCGTCTAGTTGTACTATCATAGTTGCATTTTCATATATATTATGTATTAGTTGTCTATATCTCGAATCTATTCTACAATTATTAATAGCTTGTTCTATGGCCCACATCTCGATACTATCAAACGCCTTTTCATAGTCTACGAAGGCAAGAAATACGGGTAGTTGGTATTCATTTGCCTTCTCTATCAATGTTCTCATTGTCAGCAGATGGTCTGATGTACTATATCCTTTGCGGAAGCCAGCCTAGCCTGTTCCACTGGTTGGTAATTGTCCATTTTGTAGGTCAACCGGTTGCTAATAATTCTCATGAATAGTTTGTATACTTGACTGAGCAACGATATCGGTCTATAATTCTGTAGGTCACATTTGTCCCCTTTTTTGTGTAAAAGTATTACTAGACTTTCGTTCCAGTCTTTAGGGATCTTGCTATTATGGAGACATTTATTAAATAGCTCTGTTAGTATAGGGATTGTTACTGTCTTGCTTGTTTTCAAGAGCTCGGCAATTATACCGTCCTGTCCTGGAGCTTTATTATTTTTTAGTTCTTTTAAAGCTCTTTCTATTTCGAATCCCTTTATATTTGGTAGTACTTCTGATCCCACGTTTTTTATTTTTCTTTTGACGTTCTCCTTTGTTGATTCATTAGGCTGGCTTTGCGAGCTGTACAAGCTTTTGTAGAAGTCTTCGACTATTTTTGTTATTTTATATTTGTCCTTCTCTTCCTTACTATTGGCGTCTTTAATTTTAATGATTTTTTGAACACCCAATGCGGGTCTTAGACATTTTAAGCCTCTGTTGTTTTCAATGACTCGCTCTATTAAGATCTCGTTCCATTTTTGTAAGTCGCGTTTTAGTTCTTTTCTAATTGTTTTATTAAGTTCTATGTATTCTTGAGTATGGCGTTTGTTTTGCGTTAGTAGTTGTCGTCTTTCCGTCATTAGTTGTTTAGTTTCGTTGCTTATTTTGTCTTCTTTAGTACTTGTTTTCTTTGCGACCTGTAGTCCGGCTTCGAGAAGGTTCTTATTGATGTTTTTGTTAATTTCGTCAATTTCATCTTGATTATGTGAAGGATCATATTTGAACTTATCCGCTAAGACCTCTCGGAATTGCTCTTCATTTGTTTTTACTTTAAAGGCATCTATTCGCGTTGTTTTTTTAAATATTCTTTTCCTCTCTTCTTTCATGTTAACAAATGTTCCATTTAAAAAAACATAATTTTGGTCTGCCAATGTGTTATCGAACACCCTGTAACACTCTAACTAATTTTGTAATGTGAAGCTCAAAGGTGGCTAAAATTTGTGTTATTAACTTTTATTGCTATCTATTACTACAGCGGATCTATTGAGCTTTACCCCACTAATCAATCACCTTTTATACCTATACTACCTTTTTGTATACCTATAATTTACATTTTGTTAGGTAGGTAAAAATATGTGGTGGATTTTACAAATATTCAAAATATCTCGATAAGAACTGGATTAGGTAAGTATCCCAAACGTAATAAGAGTCCGTAAATAACACCGTAATGTTTTCTCAGGGTATGCGTAAATATCAACCCCTCTTTTCCAATATATTGAATTTATTTTGTTAAATATGTCAGTCCTCTGCCATTTTACATTTATTTGGCTCCAAATGTTTATTACATACCTACTTGTGAATAAATATTTTTTTTCTATGGATGCTATACAATGTGCAACTTCTCTCACTACTTACATACATTCAAAACAAACAGTTCCTTACGCAGTGAGAAAAGTCGGCTATTGTAGTGAGAAATATTTTGTCTCACGGGTTCTCCTACGGTTTTACATTATATAATCGCCGTTTCCATGGTAACATGCACAATACAAACACAATTAATGTTGTCAACCAAAATGTGTTGAAGCAAAACTTACCAGGAATTATCTTTTAAAACTGTTTAAAAATAACTGTTAATTATAATTTTAAATAAAAAACGTATATAAATTTTGATAATATTAAATATCTACAGTTGAGTCCGGGAATCTTTACCCGTGCGTCATCATTTAAAGTATAAGAAGTAAGTTGATGATAAGTCGGAAATTGAAATTTGCTAAACGCAACAGCAAGTCACTTAGTGTCAATGTGTTTTAAATGTATTCATTTTTTTTTCAAATCAAATTCATTATTTATTTTAGTTAGTTACAGGGGTAAAGAAGAGAAAAAATTATTGTGACTTTTAATTTTAAATATCTCATTCAAAAGAAACTTTTTGGTTATTCTAAGGCACTTTCTGTCCTCGATAATAATGCAATCTTTCATTCTGCGTTTAAATTTTTCAAAAATATTTATTAGTTTTCTCAGGATTCAAAAAAAATTATACATTTAAAACACATTGAACATTCTGATAGGCAAAATTTTGCGCCTATACTCTTAATACCAGGTCTCTATAATCTTACTTAGCTCTTTACAAATATGTGGTGGATTTTACAAATGTTCAAAATATCTCGATAAAAACTTGCTTATCGAAAAAGTGCTAAGAAGCAAAAGAGTTTTAAATACATTATGTTTAACCAATGGTGCCACAATAATAATTTAATTGGAACGTACACAAACATTTGGGGGGTTTAAGGGAACAAAACCACGATAAAAATTGTATTAGGTGCACATGTTTATTTTCAATGTAAAATTTCTAACTGTTTTTGATATATTGGAAAAATTAATTTTCAAAGTATAATAACGTTGAGTCGCAATATTTTCGCAGTAAAAAACAAAAACCGTTTACACTACATATTTCAAGTAATTTAAAAAAGCTGTATAAAAATACCTCACAAGTGAGTGGATTTACAATAGCAGTAATATATAGGATTTCAAAGAAAGTCAACATAAAGAAAATCACGTTGCTGGTAGTAATGGGAATTCTTTTGTCCAGTTTCTTAGATATTTACTTCCCTTATATTCTGGTAATACGTGAATTACAAATGGCGTTTCTAATACTCTTATTGGCTGAGTTTTGTGTTGTTCTCGCTTTTATATTATACAAGTAAATTTATATATTTTTACGGTGATATACACATACACAATATACCTCTGTAAATCAATATTAAAGTCTTGTAAACAGTGCTAGTTTCTTTGTGGTGAATGAGATTTAAATCTCGTTGTTTTAATATAATTTAATATATTTTCATCAGGATTAACAGTACCAAATAGTTCAAAGAATTTAATCTTTTATAGGACGGGTTACTGAAATATTGAATTTGCAGTTTATTTTTTGTGACCAGTGTTTACTACAATTCTAAAATAATCCATGAACCGATGTTTGTGGATTAAGCGAAAATGTTTGTGCGATTTAAGGCTCGAAAAACAATTACGCTCTATTTTAAAGGGTGGTAAATTATGCTACCAATGTGCATTAGGTACAATTAAACACTGAAAATTGTTAATCTCTCTGAGAGGATTTTTTGTTTCAAAACATCTCAGTTTTCTTTCAATTGCTTTGGTCAGAGTCCACCTCTCACACCCATACATGAACACCGGTCTAATCACTGTTTTATATATTCTGATCTTTGATGCTCGTGTTAGGCTCTTAGATTTAATAGTATTGTGGATGCTATACGTACATACACCCCTTTGCTGCCTGAATTATCCCTTTAGTCTCTTTCGTGATATCGTTATCTGTAGTGATTGTTGCTCCGAGATATTTAAATCTCTCCACTCTTTCAAAGTTATATGGGTCTATCGTAACATTTTACCCTATTATATCTCGTCCCTTTTATCTGTTGATGCACGTGTATTTGGTTTTCTCTTCATTTACCCTTAAACCAGTTTTCTTTACCCCCAATCTATTGAAAGTTTTCTTCACATTGGTGGCTGTGTTTCCCACAATGTCAATGTCTTCCGCGTATGCTAGTAGTAATTTTTTATTATATTAAAATTAGATTATATTAAAAACGAGAGGTGACAGCGCATCTCCTTGTTTCGGGCCACTGCTTATTTAGAACTGTTCTGAGAGTTTGTTACCTATCCGCACTCTGGTTCTACATTAATTTACACATATTTTAACTAGCTGGATAAGTTTTGTTGGAACTGAAAGTTCTGCCATTGCATTTTACATCTGATCCCTTTCAATGCTGTCGAAAATCTATGAAGAAATTATGGATAGTTCTATTGTATTCCCATACTTTTTCAAGCAGCTGCCTTAGAGTAATAATTTGATCCATCGTAGATCTATTTTTTCTGAAGCCGGCTTGGTGTTCCCCTTTGAAATTTTCTACAAACGGTGTTAGCCTATTTAATAAGATATTCGATAAGATTTTATACGCCGTATTAAGCAAGGAGATAATAATATAATAATAATATAATAATAATGTTTATTTAGGAATAACAATAAAGATTTACAAAAAAATAAAAAGCATAATGAGTATTACCTAAATAAACATAAATAACTCACTGAAGTTGAGCTACCTTGTATATATAGGGTGTCCCAAAAGTAGTGGAACGGTCGCATATTTCGCGAACTAAACATCGGATAGAAAAACTGAAAAATACGTGTTCAATCATTTTCAAAAATCTATCCAATGACATTAAACACCAACCCCCACTACACCCCCTGGAGGTGGGGTGGGGGGTAACTTTAAAATCTCAAATGGAAACCCCTAGTTTTTCTTGCAGATTTGGATTCGTTGCGTAAAAGTAAGCAACTTTTATTCAAGACATTTTTTCGAACTGTGGATAGATGGCGCTATAATTGGGAAAAACCATTTATCCTGATACCATAGGTAAATTATAGAAACGGTCTAATATCTCGAGAAATACACTTCCAAATGAGAAACCAAAAAACACGTTTTTAATATTTTTCGAAAACCTATCGATAAACACTAAACATGACCCTCCAACCCACCCCCTGGAGGTTGGATGGGGGTAACTTTAAAATCTTAAATAGCAACCCCCACTTTTTATTGCAGATTCGAATTCGTCATGAAAAATTAAGCAACATTTATTCGAAACATTTTTTAAAAATGCTAATAGATGGCGCTAGTAAATAATATTTTTCCAATTAAAACAATTCTCCAATCTATCAACAATTCTAAAAAATGTTTCGAATAAATGTTGCTTAATTTTTCATGACGAATCCGAATCTGTAATAAAAAGTGGGGGTTGCTATTTAAGATTTTAAAGTTACCCCCCACCCCACCTCCAGGGGGTGGGTTGGAGGGTCATGTTTAGTGTTATTCGATAGGTTTTCGAAAAGTATTAAAAACCTTTTTTTGGTTTCTCATTTGGAAGTGTATTTCTCGAGATATTAGACCGTTTCTATAATTTACCTATGGTATCAGGATAAATCGTTTTTCTCAATTATAGCGCCATCTATCCACAGTTCGAAAAAATGTCTTGAATAAAAGTTGTTTACTTTTACGTAACGAATCCAAATCTGCTAGAAAAACTAGGGATTTCCATTTAAGATTTTAAAGTTACCCTCCACCCCACCTCCAGGGGGTGTAGTGGGGATTGGTGTTTGATGTCATTGGATAGGCTTTTGAAAATGATTGAACACGTATTTTTCAGTTTTTCGATCCGATGTTTAGTTCGCGAAATATTCGACCGTTCCACTACTTTTGGGACACTCTGTATATTATATTACTAATATACATACAAAAGTAGCACCCCTTGTGCGTGAGACTTAAAAATAAAATATAATAACTTACAAATATAAACAAAAACAAAAAATATTTAACAAATGTATAAATGTGTACAGTTATATGGGAATTTATAAAAATACTCAAAAACTCTAACATTAACCAAGAAAAAATAAAAATATACTAATTTTAATATAATTTGTGATATAAATGTGTCCATCAATTCAAGGAATGTTGTAGTTGATAATAAAAATCTATTTAGATATAAATTTTATTTTCGATACAATTTTTTATTTCATATTTAAGTTTATTTATTAGAATTGTCCATTAATAAGTTCTTCGCAGAATTTTGTTGATTTGCTCCTAATCCATTGTTTAATTTCATATTTATACCTATGTTTTTTATAATTAGAGCACTTGGTATTGTCTCCATTTTTATGGATGGGGATTATTACACTTTCGTGCGATTTTGTTGGCATTTTCTCTTCGTTGCATATAAATCTTATTAGCTTGTGTAATTGTCTATGTAAAGTTTCTCTTCCGTACTTAAGGAATTCCGTACTTAAGGTATATTGTCGGAACCTGGAGCTTTTGAGTTCTTCAATTGGTTAATAGCTTGTAGTGTTTCGTCTATCTGTGGGTCCTCTCCAGTAGGTCCACCCCAAGATATATATCTTCTCTATGTTCTTCCTCTTGATGTACATCTTCTTCTTCTTCTTCTTTTTGTATAGTCATGACTGTCTGTTTTTTCAATGTGCCTCTAGTAAGTTGTCGTTTCATCGTTTTCGTGGTCTTCCCACTGATCGTCTTCCTATTGGGGAACCGTCTCTTGCTGTCCTGACTACCCTATTTGTTGTCATTCGGCTTATGTGGTCATTCCATTCTATTCTTCTGTTTCTTACCCAGTTATTAATGTTATCCACCTTGCATCTCCGTCGTATATCTGTACTTGTAGCTCTGTCCCATAGAGTCTTCCCATCGATTTTTCGAAGGGTTTTCATCTCCGCTATTTCGAGCAATCTTTTTGTCCTCTCTGTGTCGGGTCGTGTTTCTGCCGCATATGTCATTATTGGTCTGATGACTGTTTTGAAAATTCTGCCTTTTATTTCTTTTCCGATAATTTTATTTCTCCATATTGTGTCATTCAGGCAACCTGCGGCTCAGTTTGCTCTATTCACTTGATCTTCCACTTCTGTTTCGAGCGTTCCGTAGCTAGATAGTGTAGTAGCTAGATATTTAAACTCTATCACTTGTTCTATTATCTGACCTTCCAGCTCCAATTTACATCTTATTGGATCTCCTGTTATAACCATGCATTTTGTCTTTTTTGAGGAAATTAACATGTTAAATTTTCTGGCGATTATGTTGAATTGGTGCAGCATACGTTGTTAATCATCTTCACTTTGAGATATTAGTATTGCATCGTCCGCATAGCAGATTATTTTAAGTTGTTGTTCTCCCATTTGGTATCCTTTTTTAGTTCTTACTTTTTTTTATTATTTCTTCCATGATCATGTCGAACAATAAAGGACTCAAGGAATCCCCCTGTCTTATCCCATTGCCGGCTTCAATTGGGTCAGTTAGTTCATCTTCCACTTTAACTTTTATTGTGTTGTTCTGGTAAATGTTTTCTATCGTTTTAATTATTCCCAGAGGTACCTCTCTCGAGTTTAACAAGTTGATAACGTCCTTTAATGTGACCATGTCAAATGCTTTCTTAAGGTCCACGAAACTTAAATATGCCGGTTCGTTGTATTCCAATGATTTCTGTTGAACTTGCCTCATTATAAATATAGCGTCAGTGCATGACCTTCTCGACCTAAAACCACGTTGTTGTTCTGCTAATGTCATAATTTCATTTAATTTGTTTGTTATCACTTTTGTTGTTAATTTTAATGTTGTGTTTAATAAGTTAATCCCTCTGTAATTCTCCGGGTCTGATTTGTCTCCTTTTTTGAAGAGAGGTATTAGGATGCTTGATCTCCATTCCTGTGGTATTCTGTTTTGTTTTATTATTTTTTGTATTAGTTTTAATATAGTCCGTTCTTTAACGGTAAAATATTGCAAAATCTCTAAATTTTAAAGAACCGCTTGGATTCACATGAAATTTGGCATACACATAGCTAACAAGTCAAAGAAAAAAAGTGATATTGTGCCGATATGTGCTTTTGCCCTGGGGGTGCTTTTCACCCCCTCTTGTGGGTGAAAAAATATTCGTCCAAAGAAAGTCAGGAAATGGATAAACTGGTTAATTTTAAGTAACTTTTGTTCTATAGAGTTTTTTCACTAAGTCAATACTTTTTCGAGTTATTTGGCAGTGAATATGTTCAATTTTTCAACAAAATAACCACGCTTTTAGACGGTTTTTCGCAAATAACTCAAATAGTAAGTATTTTGTCGAAAAAACATTCTTAACAAAAATATAGCCAGTAAAAATTTTTAAAAAATGGTGTATATATCACGTCTCTATACCTAGTAGAAGCAGAGTTATAGCTAATGAAAAATAGGTTCATATTAGTCAAATTCCAAATGGAATACTTTAACGTGAAATAACCAAAAATGAAGCATATTTCGGGGAAAACTCATTACAACTTATTTAAAGTGTTTAACAAAAGCTTCATTTTTGTTTTATAAAAAAAATTTTTAGAATTAAAATTAAACAAGTTACGCTCAAAATAAAGTTAGTCCCTTTTGGTTTTGGTAAAAAAAATCGAGAAAATCACCCCCTAATTAGTATCTTAAATGAACAGTTACGACTTCACAAGTTTCTTGACTCTTGTATATATTGTTTATATGATCTGTAAGTTTCATCGGTTCAAAGTCCTTATTATTGAAAGCGCTGTAGTTAAAAGGGGTTGAACGAGTCACTGGTCACGAATGTATGCAAATTTAGAAACACCAAATCTTAATCAATTTTTATCTAACAGAAAAACAAAAAAATACATGATATTCAGAAAAGCAAATCTGACTTTTTTTTTTGTTTTTCGAGATTTTAGGTATCTCTAACAATTTTTAAGTTATTTTGAAAGAAAAGATATTTTTCAAAATTAAAATTTTTAAAAATTTTACTTTGAAACCAAATTTTTTCAAAAATAAGCACTTTGAATTGATGAAACTTACAGATCATATAAACACAACATAAGTAAAATAATTTGTGAAGCGGTAACGATTAATTTCATTTAAGTTGCTAATTAGGGGGTGGTCTTCCCGATTTTATTTTGCAAAAACAAAAGGGACCAACTTTATTTTGAGCGTAACTTGCTTAAATTTAATGCTAGAAACTTTTTGTAAAAACAAAAATACAGCTTTTTTTAAACACTTTAAAAAAGTTATAATGGGTTTTCCCCAAAAAGTGCTTAATTTTTTGGATATTTCACGTCGAAATATTCTATTTGAAATTTGGTGAATATGAATCTATTTTTCATTGGCTATAACTCTGGTTCTACGAGATCCAGAGACCTAACGCGTACAACATTTTTTTTTTCTTTTTTTAAGCTATATTTTTGCTAAGAACGTTTTTTTCGACAAAATACTTACTTTTTGAGTTATTTGCGAAAAACCGTCTAAAAATGTGGTTATTGTGTTGAAAAATGAACATATTCACTCGCAAATAACTCGAAAAGTGTTGACTTGGCGAAAAAGCTCTTTAGAACAAAAGTTACTTAAAATTAGTCAGTTTACCCATTTCCGGACTTATTTTAGACATACATTTTTTCACCCCCAAGAGGGGATGAAAGTCACCCTCAGGACAAAAGCACACATCGGCACAATATCACTTTTTTTCTTTGACATGTAATCTATACGTATGCCAAATTTCATGTCAATCCAAGCGGTTCTTTAAAATTTAGAGCAAAAACCGTGAAAGAATGGACTAATAGTTGTTTAGATAGATCTTGTCCTCCATACTTTAGGAGTTCGTTCGATATTCTGTCCTCTCCTGGAGATTTTCTATTTTTTAATTTTCTTAATGCTTCCTTTACCTCTCCATCTTGATGTACATATGTTTAGTAAATTGTTGAAATATTCTTGCCATGTTTGGAGCAGCTCCTCTTCGTTTATTATTAATTCATCATTTTTTCTGAGTACAGATATGCATCTAGGTCCAGGGGCGGTTTCTCCATTGGTTCACTTGTGCAGTGAACACCCAATCAAATTTCCTTAAAATACAGATTTTTAGAAATCTCCTAAATATTATAGTATCATTAAAATATTTGTTCTTAAATCTCATAAATATCATAGTATCATTAAAATATAACTGTTTACATTAATCATATAATTTATTTGAATTACACCGCTACGCTAGATGCACGTGGCAAGTGCAGAATTCAAATTGAACCCAGCCACTATACAGTAAACGTATAGAAGAACGAGAGATCTTAAATCCGTGAACCAGCGATTCTCCTATCTTAAAACATTGAGGATTTGTGCACTGCACACAGAGACCGGAGCGAAGCGTTTCGATTCACAGTTTGGCATTTTCTGTTGTGGGAATTTACTAAATACAATATTGGTAGTTTTTTAGGATGGAGCCTTATTCAGTGAAGTTTATAAAAGAAAATGCAAATATTTTTGAAAATCGACTTCTTATAAAAAGAATGGACTAACTTGGCCGGAGATAAACTTTGTAAAAGAATGTGCAATAAGAAATAAAAAGTTTAAACATTGTTTTAAAGTTGAACAATATAGAAAAACTTCGTGGTTATGCGGGTGTGGTAAACTACATTCTTTGTTTTGTTTTCCATGTTTAGTGTTTTCAAAGAATGAAACAACTTATAATTTCAATCTCGGTCTTTGGATGCCGTTAAAATAAACGGATTTTTAAACAGTTTTGACAAAGCCATTTCAATATTCGTAACTTCATCGTCCACCTTCACCACCAAAGAAGCGCCATCATTCAGTAGGTATCATATTCTGCACAAAACAAAAAAAGTGTGTGACATCCTGACTAATCGGGTCAAAGATAGGTTTCATTTTACAGAACATCTTTGGGCGAGACCCCAAAAATTTTTCACCTGCGGCGCTTATTCACCGTTTATATAATTACATTCTTTAATTGAACACCCTCCTTAAATTACCACGAGCCGCCACTGTCTAGGTCTGAAGCCTCTTTAATTTTTGTTTCTTCTTTTTGAAGCATAATGTTTCACTTTTTCTATCTGTCTTGTAGCTTCTCTTGGAATTCTCGATCAAACCATTTTTCTTGTACTCTTCTTGTTTTCCCCTATTATTAGTTCTGCTGACTCCGTAATTGAATTTTCCATTTGTTGCCACATCCTTTCGACATCATTGCTCTGGTCTATTGTATTTAGATGCTGTTTATTTACCTGTTCGTAATTTTCTAGGACTTCCTCATTTTGGATTTTCTCGTAGTTCCACTGTCCCAATGCTTCGTTTCATTTAGGCTTCTGTGAAGATATTCTCAGCCTGATTTTTGCTCTTACTAAGTCTAAGTACCTAATGGTCTATATCTGCCTCTACTCCCCTGAGGCTTCTTACGTCCAGCATATTGCTTCCATGTCTAGCATCGACAATTACGTGGTCAATTGGGTTCCGCGTGCAGTTGTCATTAGCAAGCTGAAAATTTGTTAATAGCTTAACGGTGTCTAGTCGGAAAAATTTTGATGTATGGGAACACTGGAAAAGGGGAAGTTTTAATTGTGGAACGTGATTTTAATCGTTGAACGTGTCGTCCTAACAAGGTTATGATTGTGAAAACTAGCAGGCTGTTTTTAAGTTTATTTAAAAGCAAACTTTATATAATATGTATATGAAAAAATGTTTATCCGACAGATATGTTGGGCATTTGTTTGGGCATATGTTTGGCATTTTAAGTGTTCTTCGACACGTAGAACATGTCAAATGATAGGAACTATATTGTGGGTAAATAGCAGTCTGATTTTTGCATGAAAGTTTAATGAAGGGGTAACAAATCAATTGGAAGTTCTGTCCGACAAAATTCATGAGACGTTTTCGTACACTGACGTTTGAAATCTGTAACCTGTTCCACAATTAAAACTTCCTCTGTTCCAGTGTTCCCATACATCAAAATTTGTCCGGCTAGATACCGTTAACCCATTAACCGCCAAGCAAAGAAATACTGCAATAATATGTAATATATTTGATTAACTAGTGTTGGAGAACTGTATTCTCCACCCAAAATAAACTCTATTTCACCAACAACAAATTTCCGCGCCGCCTCTGTAACAACCATAAAATAATTCCATTACGCAGTGCCTGAATCTTCCAAGAATGTTACTCTCCGCCTTCTTTTACCCAAAGCACCCAACGGAAAGTTTTGTTAACGGGATGCAAGGGTGCAACCGTCAGTCAACTATCAACACTCATTAAGAACGTACGCAAAAACCTCTTTTCATTTACGCTTTTTCGAAGAGAATTCTTCACGCCGCAATTAGCAAAAAGCCGGTACAAAGTGTAAATATATGTGTAGTGGCGTCTTTCACGGATAAGTTGTTAACTCAATTGTTCAAATGTAAAATTCTATTTCTTGCCCTTTTCAACTTCATTACAGTCATAGCAAAATAGAAAGTGTTTTATTTACATTAACAATTCAACAGGCCAGAATTACAGCATCTTACGGTTCATTAAAAGTTCTCCTCTTAGCTATCGAAGGCTTAGCGACACATTGAACTTACTGCAAGTGCAAAACGCTGGAAAGAGACATTGGAACTACTCCAAACTCTCCATGGAGGAATGTTGAACACCGGCGTCCCTCCATTTTGTTCCTCCGAGACCGGATTTTGTTTCTAAGAGCCGAATTTGGCCCTTAGAGCCACATTTGATCCATCGACCGAACTTTTCTGGCCTAAAAACACTCAATTCAAGTTTCTATCTAATTCTATTATTTGTTAAAAAACATTTCTGGCTAATGCCAACTCTTTCTAAAAGACATTAAAAGTGTCGCGTTTTTCGGATATTCTCGTCGAATAGACAATAATTCCAAGAGACAAAGTGATTGCGTTATTTATTCTACGGACAAATAAACATTCTGTGAACAAAACAGTGATAATAGTTTACTTCAAGAAGTGGTGTTCAAGGACTAGCTGATTCCAGGAAAAGCAGCCCACATTCAAGTACCAAGAGCCCAGGGGTGACGTACAAAATAAACTTTTCTATATATTGTAAATTCAAAAAGTTAATTTTCAAAGATCTCTTGCGAAATGATACTCTAATAAAGTTAAATACTATTTAAAGAACTATTCAGGGTTGAATTTTTGGTTTAATATTGCATGCTTATTAAAATTCAAAAATAAATAATAATTTCATTCAAAAATAAACAAATTAAAGTTATTACAATGAGCAAAAAAGGTTTAAATAAATTAGTAAACAAAAAGCATTCCATTCTAGATTCTGTTAATAGAATTCAAACGTGGCTAGAAGCAAACCATGACTCGGAAAAAGATGTTTTCCCATTCAAAACAAGAGAAGTTCGATTACAAGACCTGTTCTCTGATTACAATAACGTACAGGATGAAATTGAATTCCTGGACGATTCTCAAAAATGTGATCGTGCCATATTTGAAGAAAATTATTTTGCGGTTCTGTCAAAAATACAAAGTTCGATTAGAGCATTGGATATTACCAATACAGGGAGCGTCGCTGCCGCTAAGCAAGTGGCCGTAAAGCTCCCGGAAATAAGCATATGCAAATATTCCGGGCAAATAGGGGACTTCGAAAGTTTTTTTGAGCTCTTCGACACACTGATAATACAAAATCAGTCCCTTTCTGACATCCAAAGGTTTCTTTATTTAAAAAGTTACCTACAGGGTGATTCTCTTAAGTAGGTGGATTCTTTGAAAGTCACAAATGAAAATTTTTCGATTGCTTTAGATATTCTAAAGAACCGCTATCAGAATAAGGTCACAATCATAAATTCTTACTTAACAGAAATTATAGACATTCCTACACTGAGAAACAGCTCACCGCAAGCCCTCAGAAATTTTCTAACTACCGTAACAAAAAATATGCAATTGCTAAAAAATTTGCAATTTTCAAGTACAGAGCTCATTGATATAATTTTAGTTTTCCTGCTAGAAAGCAAATTAGATTTTTCAACAAGGAGACTTTTTGAAACTGAGCGAAATCATTCAGATGTACCAAAATTGGATGTTCTTCTTAAATTTCTTGAAAAAAGGTGCATTGTTCTGGAAAGCCTGGAAAATACAAATCCTAGGCAAGCCAAAAACGTAAAAGTTTCACATCATGCATCCAGTAATAACACATCAGAGGATTCAGATAAAAATAATACGTCAAATAATTTAGTTTCTGATTTTTATTGCATTTTCTGCAAAAAGCAAGGTCATAAAATTTACAAATGTCTCTTTTTCAAAAACATTCAGCATGATGACAAAATAAAATTCGTGAATTCAAAAGGTCTCTGCGTAAATTGCCTAGGTAGGCATAATTCTAAAGATTGTTCATCAAAACATGTATGTACCGTTTGTAAAAGGCGCCATAATACAAATTTGCACATTCTGGCACCAAATAATAATTCGGGTAAACATAATACTTTTTCTACGACCCATAAAAATGAAAGTCCGTCCACTTCTACAAATTCAAACAATTACGAACGCGAACATTCGTCAAATTCAAACTTTCAAGGTCCTTCGTTTCAAGGGCAAGAACCTTTTACAAATTCCTTTTCTGCTTTGTCCGTAAAAAATTTAAACATACTTCTAGCTACGGCCAAAGTAACCATTTTCGACAAAAACGGGAAACCTTTAACGGCCCGATTGTTACTCGATACGGGAAGTCAAAATAGCTTTTGTACCCAGTGTCTCGCTGATAGGCTGGGCTACAAGCCATATGACATATCTCTAAACATTTCTGGCATAGGCCAAAGTAATTCGGTTTCAAAAAAGATGGTCAACATAAAAATGCATTCTAACTATAATAAAAAGTCTTTCAAAATTTCATGTGCCATCTTAAAAAATATTACTTGCAATCTTCCACAGTTCCGCATTCTTACAAAAAAATTACCAATTCCAAGGGACGTTTTTCTCGCCGACGATTCCTATCACAAACCTAGTCAGGTAGACATCTTGGTTGGGGCTGATTTGTACTACGACTTGATTCTTCCTGACATAATTCCTCTGGGCCCTAGGCTTCCAATTTTGCAGGCTTCTCATCTGGGGTACCTAATAGCCGGCGTGATTGCTCCTCACTTGACGGCACCTACAGTAGCAAACAATGCTTTTGGAGATGTTGCTCTACTTTCTACGTGTAGCACGGACGAGCTGCTCACGAAATTCTGGAACATGGAAGAACTTTCTCAAAAACCTATTCTGTCGGAAGCTGACGAGCTGGCCGAACAAATATTTCAAACTACAACAAAGATCCTTGAAAATGGACGCTTTGAAGTAGATATTCCATTAAAAAGTGCACAAGAACACCAATTACTGGGTGATTCATTTTCTATAGCCAAACGGCGTTTTCTGTCGCTCGAAAATAAATTCCAAAAAGATAAAAAATTATTTTTCGAGTACAAAAATTTCATTGACACATATATTTCTTTAGGGCATGCTGAATATGTACCTCTTTCGTTCGTAAATGAAAATTCGGACAAAAAATATTTTATTCCACATTTATGTGTCATCAACGAACAAAATAAAAGTACAACTTTGCATGTCGTCATGGACGCTAGTTGTAAAAGCTCTACAGGAAAAAGTCTGAACGACATTTCATTAAAAGGGTATCAGGTTCAACCCGATTTATTCGACATCCTGGTTCGTTTCAGGCAATACAAATTCATATTTTCCTGTGACATTCAAAAAATGTTTCGACAGACGTGGATCAACAAAGATCAACGCTTTCTACAAAATATTCTGTGGAGGGATGATACCCACGATTCTATAAAATGTATTCAATTAAATACAATCACATACGGGACGAATAGCGCCCCGTTTCTTGCGACGAGAGTTTTGCAAGAAATTTCAAATAAAAATAAAGTTCAATTCCCATTGGCCTCGCATTTTCTCGAAAACCAATTCTACGTAGATGATGGTTTATGTGGGTCAAATAATATTGAAGAATTGCTCGAAATACTTCAGCAATTAAATTCTGTTCTAAACCGCCATGGGTTTACTTTACATAAATTCCATTCAAATTCATCCATATTCCTACAACAAATCAACCCAGAACATTCAAAAAATACTACTCAGAAATATGACCTAAATTTCGATTCCACTTCCAGTAAGGTTCTAGGCCTAAAATGGGACCCTGCGGAAGACCAAATAACAATTTCCGTCCCCGAAAATAATTTCTGCCCACCAATAACAAAAAGAAAAATCCTATCTGCGTTAGCGCAATGTTTCGACCCTCTGGGACTCATCAATCCGTTTATTGTTAAAGGCAAAATGCTTATGCAGAAACTCTATCTGCAAAAAATTCACTGGGACACAGAAATTTCGGACAAAACTATTCTAAACGATTGGAACAACTTTCTACAGGACTTGTCACAATTAAAACAATTAAAAATTCCTCGTTTCTATTTTTCTGAAAAAATAATTCTGAAGGTTGAGCTTCATGGATTTGCAGACAGCAGCATGGCAGCTTATGGCGCATGCGTATACCTAAGAACTTTCTATTCGGATGAGACCATCTCTTGTGCATTAGTTTCTTCCAAATCAAGGATAACTCCGTTAAAGACGGTAACACTTCCTAGGCTTGAGCTGTGCGCAATGGTTCTTCTTTCAAAACTTGTTGCAAAAATAATTTCTATCTTTGAAAATCAATCTATAAAATTTCATTCAGTCAGCCTCTGGTCAGACTCCCAAGTAGCTCTGTCGTGGTGTAAAAGTCATCCAAGTCGGTGGTCGGTTTTCGTGGCTCACCGGGTAGCTCTTGTCCAAGAGTTGACTCAAAACTTTACGTGGCTTCACATAAAGTCTGCGCAAAATGCCGCAGACCTTCTTTCTCGAGGAATGTCTGGTTCTGAAATTCTCAATAGCGACTTCTGGTGGCAAGGTCCCAAATGCTTGCGAGATAAAAATTTCAATGTTTCCAATCTAGTAAATGACAAAGTTCTCGAAAACCTACCCGAGGAAAGAAAAATAAGCCTCGTGGTAAATTCTAATGTGGAAAATTTCTGGATAAAAATTTTCTCACGTTTCTCAAATATTTCACGCTTAAAACGTACAGTAGCGTACGTATTTCGTTTTATTTCTAATTGTAAAAAACAAAAAATTTCTGAACCTCTTTCTGTTGCGGAGTTAAATTATGCAATGGATTTCATCATCAAGAAAATACAGGGTGATGCATTTTCAAAAGAAATTTCGGCGCTTAAAAATAACAAATTTATTTCGAATAAAAACTTCATGTCACTAAAACAATTTTTAGATTCTTCTAATTTTCTCAGAGTTGGAGGCAGACTTACGAACTGTCCCGACATAGACTATTTGCAAAAACATCCGATACTGCTCCCATCCAATAATCCTATCGTCAATCTTATCATCAAAAATGAACATCTCAGATTGGGACATGCTGGTGCGCAAACAGTTCTCTCAAATCTTCGTTTGAAATTCTGGGCTCTCAATGGTCTAAAGGAAGCAAAACGAATCATTCGCAACTGCACCATATGTTTCCGATTTTCGTGTGCTCCTGCATAACAGCTTATGGGTAATTTACCTGAAGATAGGTTGTCCATTACAACAAGACCCTTTCAAAAAGTGGGTGTAGATTATGGTGGACCCTTTCTGTTAAAATCTTCTTCACTCCGAAAAGCGCCAAAAATCAAGGCATACATAGCCATTTTCGTGTGCATGGTGACCAAAGCTGTGCACATTGAGGTTGTTTCTGATCTAACAACTTCTTCCTTTCTATTAACACTTAAGAGATTCATTTCCCGACGTGGTAACCCAACTGTCATTTACAGTGACAATGCCACATGTTTTTCTGGTGCAAGAAACCAACTCTATGACTTATACAAATTTTTTCAAAATAAGTCTAATTCTCAAACCATTATGGAATACCTTTCTGAAAATCAAACCTCATGGAAGTTTATCCCCCCTAGATCTCCTCATTGGGCTGGGCTCTGGGAAGCTTCAGTAAAAAGCGCAAAATATCATATGCGTAGGCTAATAGGCTGTTCTTCTTTCACTTTCGAACAGTTTTACACTGTCATGGTTCAAATTGAAGCTGTGATGAATTCAAGGCCTACCTGTTCCATGTCCAGCGACCCTTCAGATTACACCTTTCTCAGTCCTGGGCATTTTATAATTGGCTCCAGCCTGTCAGCGCATCCTGAGCAAAACTTACAAAAAAATCCGGAAAATAAACTATCCATGTTTCAGCAAATTGCAAAAATACAACAAAGTTTCTGGAAAAAGTGGTCTGTTGATTACTTGAACCGGTTACAAAATTCTCCAAAATGGTCCCGACCAAGGGAAAACGTAAAAGTCAATGACTTAGTTCTTCTGAGAGAGGATAATGTACCTCCTCTAAAATGGCCTTTAGCACGGGTAGTTGATACAATGCCCGGGCATTGTGGCAAAGTCAGAGTGGTCAAGTTGAAGACCATCAATGGTCAATTCACAAGGGCAATCTCTAAAATTTCGGTTCTCCCTAATCAAGGTATAGAAGAGTAGGTTAGACCACAAGGCTCTAACGCCGGGGGGAATGTTGGAGAACTGTATTCTCCACCCAAAATAAACTCTATTTCACCAACAACAAATTTCCGCGCCGCCTCTGTAACAACCATAAAATAATTCCATTACGCAGTGCCTGAATCTTCCAAGAATGTTACTCTCCGCCTTCTTTTACCCAAAGCACCCAACGGAAAGTTTTGTTAACGGGATGCAAGGGTGCAACAGTCAGTCAACTATCAACACTCATTAAGAACGTACGCAAAAACCTCTTTTCATTTACGCTTTTTCGAAGAGAATTCTTCACGCCGCAATTAGCAAAAAGCCGGTACAAAGTGTAAATATATGTGTAGTGGCGTCTTTCACGGATAAGTTGTTAACTCAATTGTTCAAATGTAAAATTCTATTTCTTGCCCTTTTCAACTTCATTACAGTCATAGCAAAATAGAAAGTGTTTTATTTACATTAACAATTCAACAGGCCAGAATTACAGCATCTTACGGTTCATTAAAAGTTCTCCTCTTAGCTATCGAAGGCTTAGCGACACATTGAACTTACTGCAAGTGCAAAACGCTGGAAAGAGACATTGGAACTACTCCAAACTCTCCATGGAGGAATGTTGAACACCGGCGTCCCTCCAACTAGAGTAAAATAAACTTAAACATTCGTAAAAAAATTGTTTTACACTTTGATAATGGCAGGTGTCACAACAACAAAATGGTTCGTTTTCGAACCTTTGGCGGAAATGGGATATAAAAATTGAAATACACAATTTTATTTTTTGTGAAAAGTCTCAAAACATTTAGAATGTAAATGGACCTGGAAGTTTTGATAAACAAAAATAGTATGGTTAGAACATTGCCTACACCTTCTTCAGCTTCTTTCTCAAAATCGAAGTCGAATGGCCTTCTATCTTTTTAGAAATTATTTTAGATATTTCCAGTTTACACTTTCCAATCCTGTATCTTGCACTGTGCCAGTTGCATAAATTCGACAAATCGACATATTGTCTACAACACTACACAACCTCCCTTATGTAGCCCCCTCTCCCCTCCCCCACCCTAGATTATAACAAAACTGAATACCAGAATACCCGTCTTTCTAAAGGTACGTATCCACTACGTTCGTAATATTGGACCACCGAGGCACTGCCGCACGGTCGTTGGCGCACTGTTGTACGGTCCGGGATCGCCAACCATCCACTATGTTCACGAACCTCTTGCACTCCGCGCTCCCTGCAACTGCTCCAATCGATACGGTATGCGCTTTTCTACATATAAACCGACACCAATTGGAACGCCGAGACGGAGCGTGCACTGTTGCACGGTCCGGGAGTGCCTACCATTCACTATGTTTACAAACCTCTTGCGCTCCGCGCTCCCTCCAACTGCTCCCATCGATACGACTTGCGCTCCTCTACATATAAACCGCCACCTATTGGACCGCCGAGGCAAAGCGCGCACTTTTGCACGATCCGGGAGCGCCACCAACCACTATGTTTACAAACCTCTTGCGCTCCGCGCTCCCTGCAACTGCTCCCATCTACATGCATGCGCTCCTCTACATATAAACCGCCACCTATTGGACCGTTGAGGTGGAGCGCACACTGTTGCATGGTCCGAGAGCGCCAACCATCCACTAAGCTCACGAACTTATTGCGCTCCGCGCTCCCCGCAACTGCTCCAATTGATACGGTATGCGCTCCCTTACATATAAACCGCCACAGATTGGAGCGCCAAGGCAAAGTGCGCACAATTGCACAGTCCGGGAGCGCCAAACGTGCCCACTATGTGGAGCAGTTGCAGGTGCTCGGAGCGCAAGCATAGTGGAAAAAGTGTTTTTGCACAAAATAAAAAAATATCCCAACAAATTACTGCCTGTGCAATTTGCATCACCTTGAACTTATTCCTGATCAGACAGGATAAATAATATGTCGACTTCCGCCAATGGTTCGTTATCGAACCATTATTTTCAAACACGAGATTTGATGACTCAGAAAAATTTTTTTTGTATTTTTATAGCAATTGGTGTATAAATAGGTTAAAAAATAATGTTTTAATTTATTTGACCACAAAAGTGTTATGCCAATAAAATTACTACAGTAAAAATAAAGTTGTCTCGAAGGATTGAAAATGTCGGACATTTAGAAAATATTTTTGTGATGAAAGCATGAGTTTGGAAATTATACAAAATTAAATTTAGTTATACTTATATCTTCTGGTTGCTTAAAAAATACAAAGATTTAAAAAAAATTAACGAATTGTCAAAAAAAAAATTACAAAAAAATGGTGCGTTTTCGCACCTTTGGCGCTAAATGGGTTAAGCTATTAACAAATTTCTAGCTTGCTTTAAGTTAAACTTGCAGTTTAAACTTTTTTTGGTACGCGAGATCCAGGCCTAATACTGGATAATTCTGGTTATTGTAGGATTGTACTATAACCCCCGACTGGGCTAAAATAGGTTTTATTGATAAAATATTATATTGATTGATATTATAAAATTTAATTAAAAATAACCTATATAATCATATTTCTTTTTATTTTCTTTTTTGAAAAATATTCCTTTGCATATCTTGGGGTTCACAGACTTGTCGTTGTGACTGACGTTTCTCTAAGACGTGAGACGACCGCAGGGTTCAAAGTTATGTAAGATTGAAATCATTTTATTTGTCCAGTGTTCTTTTTTCCCTAACGTTACGGTGCTTTTTCGATATTATCATATTTTTCGGCTCCTTAAGGGCTCTGTTCGGGACTTTCAAGTTTTCTGTTTTTGTGTCATATTTTCACAGATTTAAGATAAGCAAATGCGTCGTCTGATTTTAATTTTATTTATAATATAAATTTTTATTATTCGTCAGTAGATCAAGAACATTTTTGATGGTATATTTACTTAGAATTGTAAAACATAAAACATTTACAGCAGTTTATTACTTGCAAATATGAAAATTAACTGAAAGAAAACATCATACAGCAATTATTGACAGATCCCACGTACCAAAAAAAAGTTAATTAACAGCAAGCTGAAAATTTGTTAATAGCTTAACGGTGTCTAGTCGGACAAAGTTTGATGTATGGGAACACTGGAACAGGAGAAGTTTTAATTGTGGAACAGGTTAAAAATTTGGAACGTCAGACTATGAAAGCGTTCCATGTATTTGGTCGGACAGATCTTCCAGTTAATTTGTTACCATTTCATTAAACTCTCGTGCAAAAATCAGACTGATGTTTATCACCAACTGGGCATTTTAATGAGTGGAACACGAAGAATTTATGTCAAATAACAGAAATCATGTTGATTAGTAGTAATAGCATTCTGATTTTTGCATGAGAGTTTAATGAAAGATTAACAAATCAATTTTATGTTTTGTCCGACAAAATACATGGGAAGTTTTCGTAATCTGACGTTCCAAATTTTTAAACTGTTCCACAATTAAAACTTTCCTTGTTGCAGTGTTCCCGTACATCAAAGTTTGTCCGACTAAACACCGTTAAGCTATTAACAATTTTCAGCGTGCTATTAATCAACTTTTTTTGGATGCGGGATCCAGTCCTATATAATGAGTTGAAATGTATTATTCCTTAACCACTGACATGCGGTATGCCATACCACGACGGAAATATATTGTTACACCTACCTTTACCGAAAGTATACTTTTCCGGACCTGATTGTAGGGAGCAAAGTTGTACTTTTCCTCCCTAGGGAGGAAAAGTAAAAGTGACGTCATGGTATTTCATTCATGAAATATAACTTATTGACGCCCTGTCCAATATATATTTTCTATTACGTAAATATCTATACATTTTAACGTTTATTTATAAAACACTCTGTATTTTTCAGAATGGTAAAAAACAGTAAATTGTTATTTTGATTTAACAATGTTTACATTAATAGTTTGACTTATATTTGACAGTTATATTGTACCTACTTGTTAGTTTTAGTCTTGGAATATAAAATAAACTTTAGTTCTAATAAATTTTGTTGGTTAGTTACATAAATAAATTAAGTAAAAATGATAAAATGACTTGTTTTTTGAGGAAGGTGGAAAAACCATATGTATAACATGGGAGTAAAGTGCCTTTTCCTCCCTCGAATGATTACTGCCCTCTGCTACGCGTCGGGCAGTAAACTTCATTCTCGGGAGGAAAAGTAGCACTTTCCTCCCTTGTTATACAAATAGCTATTTCCACCTACCTTTACCGAAAGTATACTTTTCTGGACCTGATTGTAGGGAGCAAAGTTGTACTTTTCCTCCCTAGGGAGGAAAAGTAAAAGTGACGTCATGGTATTTCATTCATGAAATATAACTTATTGACGCCCTGTCCAATATATAATATTTTCTATTACGTAAGTATCTATACATTTTAACGTTTATTTATAAAACACTGTATTTTTCAGAATGGTAAAAAAACAGTAAATTGTTATTTTGATTTAACAATGTTTACATTAATAATTTGACTTATATTGGACAGTTGACAATTATATTGTACCTACTGGTTAGTTTTAGTTAAAATTACTTATTATTTGAGGAAGGTGGAAAAACCACATGTATAACATGGGAGTAAAATGCCTTTTCCTCCCTTGAATGATTACTGCCCGACGCGTAGCGGAGGGCAGTAAACTTCATTCTCGGGAGTAAAAGTAGCACTTTCCTCGCTTGTTATACAAATAGCTATTGTTGCAAAACTTGTTGTATAAAGGATTCCTAGAACACCATATGTCTAGCTTCAAGTAGTGTGTAATTGTACCTACTCCGAACTGCTACACTTTTAGTATGGTTTAGTCTTTGAACTACGTTGACGTAGAGTTTTCTTGAGGTATCACCGACACCATGCCAGTGTCAATGTTTCAGTAGTTACAAGCAGTCCATTCAGTATTCTTTTGCTATTAGTATGGCAGCAAGTTCATCCAGTTGTTCGACTTTCATGTGGTTTTAACACTATTTTACTATTTTTTAGTTACCAATACTAGTTTTTTTGTAATTCAATTTATAAATGATTTTTTAAGAACTTTCACCATTTTTTTAAATATTATAATTTAATGCGTCCATAATTTTCTTGAAAAAATACAGTTTTTTTATTTGGAGCAGTATTTTATTCTACACCAGTATAATAAATTAAAATAATTACAACCCCTAGCAGGGTAAACGCCGTCAACTTTAAAACTAAGAAATTTTAAGAATTTCTTTTGCACCCTCTCAACAGCTGTTGTATATTGAGCATAAATGGGATTCCATATTAGAGATCCATATTCCAATTTTATTCTCGCTAAACCAAAAAATAGACAGTACAGCGCAGTTAGATTAGTAAAATTCCCACAATTTCTAAATATAAATCCATATGTCTGGTAAGCTTGACTGACAATGAGGTTAATATGAACGTTAAATGTTAAATGAATATCAAAATGAACCCCTAAATCTCTAATTATTTCAGTTCTCTCCAAAATTGTATTATCAATGACATACGAAAATAATATTGTATTTGTTTTACGACTAAATGTTAAGACTTTGCATTTAGCTATATTTAAATAAAGTCTATTGCTCAAACACCACCTTTGCAACAAATCAATTTGTTGTTGTAACATAATGCAATCATTTATATTGGATACCGAATCATATAGTTTTAGATCGTCAGCAAACATTAATTTATTACAGCTTATGGACTCACATAAATCGTTAATGAATATTAGGAACAATAACGGACCTAAATTGGAACCTTGTGGAACGCCACTAGTTGCAAGGTAAGTGTCTGAACTATATCCATTGTAACAAACATACTGATTACGATTATGTAAGTAAGACTTAAGAAATTGATAGAATGTCTCAGGAAAACCCATCAAGAAAGTCTTTCTAAGAAGTACGACATGGCTAACTTTATCAAAGGCCTTGGAAAAATCGGTATAGACCACATCAACCTGTCCTCTTCCGTCTAATGTTTCGCACAAATACTGGATGAAAATTGATAAGTTGCTAATTGTTGATCTAGAACTCATGAAGCCATATTGATGGACAGAGATAATATTTTTCGTGCACAGATAAATGCTACTATATAAGATTGTCTCCAGAGCTTTGCGACATTGCATAATATAGATATGGGTCTATGACGAAGCATTCTGTAGTTGATGTAAAAAGCAAATACCGTGATATAAGATAAATTCATATTGAAAACAAAAGATAACAGGCAATGGTATGACATACCTAGTGTTACCAACTAGCCCGAAAAATCCGGGACATGGCCCGAATTACGAGGTCGTGTCCCGGCATCCCGGACAAAGTTTCCGGGCCATCCGAATTTTCAACGTTTTGATAAAATTCCATTTTGAAATTTTTAGTACCTTATTCTTCTAAGAATTTACATCAAATTGAATTGGTGAGACGAAAAAGTCGACAATTTCTAGAGTGTATTTCTAATACCACATCCAAAACACATGCATTTTATATCGTCGTATTATAGTTATACGAAAAGTTAAATGGACTTTTTTCGGTTTCTGTATTTTAATTATCGTCTTCTGAAAAGACGATTTAAAAACATGAATATCAAATAATGGTAATTATATTTTAACCCAAGTTTCAATTTACATGGAAATCCAACATTACCTAGTATATTTTCTAATTTTTCATTTTTTGAGAACGATTTCCGGATTGAAAGTCGAAACGTCAAAAACTAACAAAAATGTAATTATCATTACAACCCATTTCACCAAAAAAAAATTTTGTCAAGATAAAAATGTTAAATAATCGATATGATGATATTAAAGTTTTATATTTAAAAAAAAATGGCCCGATTTTCATTGAAAAGTCCCGGATTTTAGGCAGTTTGTTCAGCCTTGTCCCGAATTCGAGTAAATTGGAGTTGGTCACAATGGACATACCAAATATCAGACATTATTGGATGTGAATCTGTTTTTAAGTTAACTCCTCCTAGTTTAAAAAACAGGGTATACTAAATCTAAATTAAAAAAATAATACCTTTCAATTCTTTTATAAAATCTTTTTTCGGAAGTCGATTTCACAGCTTTGGCGGTATAAATTGTTATAATTAACCACGATAAATTGGGCTGTTTTGTCAAAAGCACTAGAAGCGAACAGATTTCGATCAATAGGCAATTTATTTGATAGAGAGTAGGGAGCACGGTAGCATGTTTAATCTGAGAAAATGATCATTTTCAATTCACCAAACTCAAACGGCTAATAGAAGTAATATCCTTATTACAAATGCCGGATTGTGTATGTGTCAAAGAGAGGATAGGATATTTATTCCCTGAATAAAATAAAAAGAATATAGTAAAGTGATGAGCGCGCTAATAACCGAGAAAATAAAGCAAAAATAAATGATAGTAGAGGTGGGAAGTTTAGCGATAAAAATTTATAAATTTATATTGTATTTATTGTTTCCCATGTTTAGACGTATCAGAGGAGTATGTCAACTAAAATTGTCACTTAGTTTCAAGTCGTTTTGGTTACATGTTTTTACAACATTACCCATCATCTTTTGGAGCCCCTACGCACTATCTGCCAGCAATACTGTATCGTTTGCATATCTAATATGATTTATAAGTTGGCCATTTACAGCAATACCAACTTCTAATTCGCCCAAGGCCTCTTTAAAGATGTTTTCAGAGTATAAATATGTTATTACCGTTAACTTTATTGACCCATAACCATATAGACAAGACGAAAACGGCGGGTCCGTTGGGAAAAATATTTCCATGAGAGTTTTTTGCATAATTACATTCGTGAGACATCCCAGAATAGGGTTCAAGAAGTCGCCCACGTGAAAAGTGGTTCAATTTTTAAAAAAAATTTTTTTTTAATCAAATTGCAAAATTCAATATTTTGGCTCGGATAATATTTTTTTAGGTTTTTTGGACCATTCTGGATAAAAAAGGTCTCTTATAATTTTTCTTTAGAGTTGATCGTTTTTGAGTTATAAGCAATTTAAAATTAAAAAAAGCGACAAATTTTCAAGGCTTAATAACTCGGTTAAAAGTTATTATTATGAAAGTCACAATGTCACTAAATCAAAGTTTAATGCCACCCCTACAAGATCCTGAAGAAATTTTTGTCATTATTTTATTACTAAGCTATTATTTTTAACTAATAATAATGAGCGCCATGCTCGCGTGGTAGGCGACCGTAAACCTAATCGGTTTCCTGCATTATTTTATCAAAAATATGTTTGTTATGATTTGATCGAATATATTTTGATGTATTATTGTTATGTTTGAGTAATAGTTGCGTACCTTCGTGATAAGAAGAAAATTATTGCATTATCGTGATTTTGTTAAGTTCCTGCTCAAGACCTGCCTTCACAACGCCAATATTCCAACAGACTGGAACAACGCTACTATGATTCTATTACACAAAGCAGGAGACAAAGCCAATTTAAAGAATTACAGACCGATTAGCCTCCTCAGCCATTTATATAAGTTATTTACGCGAATAATAGTTAAGAGAATGGAAAGAAAGTTAAAGACTTATCAACCAAGAGAACAGGCAGGATTCCGAAAAAGTTACGGAACAAATGACCATCTACAAAGTATAAAAACCCTAATAGAGAAAATAGTGGAATACAATAAACCTCTAGTTCTAGTTTTTATCGATTTTCATAAAGCCTTTGACCAAGTTGAGCTTAGCAAAATATTACAGGCGCTTAAAAAATGCAGGCTAGATTATAGGTATACAAAATTATTACACAAAATATACTTAGAGGCAAAAACCACTGTCAAATTACATACTAATAGTAATCGCATAAAAATAGAACGGGGGGTTAGACAAGGAGACCCAATGTCACCTAAACTTTTTAATACGGTCTTAGAACATGCTTTTAAGAGTTTGGATTGGATGACAAAGGGAATAAAAATAGATGGAGAGTACCTAAACAACTTACGCTTCGCCGATGATATAGTCATAGCAGCTGAGGATCTAGGTATGGCAAGAGAGATGGTACAAGAACTCGTTGTGGCTACAGAAAATGTAGGTTTAAATATAAACATCTTGAAAACAAAAATAATGACAAATTTGATACCCAAGCAGAACATCAGTATTGTTGGGAAGGAAATAGAATTCGTAGATAGATATAAATACCTGGGACATGAAATTACGATTGGCAGGGATAACCAGACTCATGAACTGAAGAGAAGAATAGGTCTTGGGTGGGCAGCATTTGGAAAACTGAGAGAAACTTTTAAAAGTGAGTTGTCCACATGCCTAAAGAGAAAGGTATTTGATCAGTGCGTCCTCCCAGTCTTGACGTACGGATCAGAAACGCTCACCTTAACAAAAGCCTCGGCTACCAAACTAAGAGTCACGCAGAGAAGAATGGAGCGGTCAATGTTAGGAATAACTCTGCGAGACAAAATCAGAAACGAAGAGATTAGGAGAAGAGCAAAGGTGACTGACGTCATCGAGAGGATAGCCAGGTTGAAGTGGAGATGGGCAGGACACATAGCCAGAATGACAGATGGGCGATGGACGAAGAGGTTATTGGAATGGAGGCCAAGAGAAGACAAGAGAAGCGTCGGTCGACCGCCTACAAGATGAACTGACGACTTAAGAAAGGTAAATAAAAACTGGATGAGAGCGGCGCAGGATAGATGGGGTTGGAAACGAGGGGAGGAGGCCTATGTTCAGCAGTGGACTTTTGAGGCTGGATGATGAATGCAGGAAAATTTTAATACTGTATAATTCTGAATGGCAAATGAGGTACCGAATGAAAGCTTATAACCCAAGGTTGGTATTAAAGGTAAGAAATTTGACGAAGGACTTCTGATTTTTGAGTTTCAACCGGAAGTATCGTTTTAAAGTCGCCAAATAGTACAAGCGATATATTATTCAATGCGCTTTAGCAAGAGGAGAAGAAATATACACTCCCGGTTTCATGCTTGTCTGCCTGTCCGTCTGTCTGTCAAAGAATTATAAACATTATAAAAGTAATAAAATTACGTTATTATAACTGATAGAATGGAAAATAAGGCGTCTAGTGAGAATTTATCAGTCAATTATGGTATTAAAGGTGAGAAATTTAACGTAGGTCTGTTTTAAAGTCGCCGAAATAGTAAAAGCGATAAATTTCTCGACGCGCATTAGCAAGACGAGAATAAATAAACTGCTCGTCAAAAATTAGGGATATAGAAAATTCTGCTGATTTTCAAACTTGATTTTTTCGCGAACAGACAGATTCCGCTATTTTTTTTTATTTTAGCCTTTTCTTTAGTATTTACACAGTTGTGCAAAGGTTTACTCAAACTTATTTTTTGTACTTATACCGGGTATTACTATTTTGTACTTATTACGGGTGGAAGAAAAAAATATGTTTTTCTTGTGTTAAGTTTGAGACACCCTGTAGTGAGGACGAGGTACAAATCTAAGTATATATCAGAATAATATTGTAGTCTTATGTTTTGTGAACATGCTGTTGTTTGAATGTCCCTGATATTTTTAGAAACAAAAAAATAGATGGTTTTGTAATTTAACATGTGTTTTTACCGAAACAAAAGTTTGCGACACCTTGTAGGGAGAAAAAGGCACAAAGGTGATTATACCCCAATGTTATGTTGTAGTCTCATAATTTTTAAATATTTTATTTTTTTAATTTCTCTGATATCTTTAATAACAAAGAAACTAGACGGTATTACTCTTTAATATGTTTCTCTATGTTTCACATGTGTGATGTGACGCATGTCGTCAGTTAAAACACATATTAAAGAAACATATTGAACACATATCAGAGAAATTAAAAATATAAAATATTCACAAAATGTGAGACTAAAACAAAATATCGAGGTATACTCACCTTTGTGCCTCTTTCTCCCTACAAGGTGTCTCAAACTTTTGTTTCAGTTAAAACACATGTTAAATTACAAAACCGTCTATTTTTTTATTTCTAAATATATCAGGGACATTCAAAAAACAAAATGTTCACAAAACATAAGACTACAATACGATTTCGGTATATACTCCCATTTGTACCTCGTCCTCCCTACAGGGCGTCTCAAACTTAACATAAGAAAAACATTTCTTTTCTTCCATCCGGTATAAGTACAAAAAAAAGTTTGAGTAAACCTTTGCATAACTGTGTAAATACTAAAGAAAAGTCTAAAATAATAAAAAAAAATTAGCGGAATCAGTTTATCTGTTCACGAAAAAATATACTGTAAAAATTCAGTAGAATTTTCTATATCCCTAACTTTTGACGAGCAGTTTATATACTTCCGGTTAAAAATATATAATCGGAAGTGTGACATTACAGTCGCAGAAATGGTCATATTACACAGTGTGGATATTAAGTCTTACCCCCCCCCCCCCCTAGTAAACTCCGTTATTTCAGATAAATATGAAAAATGCTCGGACCCGTTAATTTTTATTTTAATAGAGGTATTTTATAACATAAAAAAATTGTCACCCCTTTCATCCCTTTCACTTACAGCTACCCCCTCAGATTTTTTAAACAGCAGTGGGGGTCGTGCGATAGTTCGTTGGAAAGTATTTGAAAAGAAGAATTCAAAAATGTATAAGTTTGAAATTTTGTATGGTTTTATTTAAAATTATTACAAAAAATAATGTAAGTACATCTTTAAAATTAAAGGAACTGCCAAATTATCATAAAGAAAATTTAAATTACTGCAGGAGATACTCGAAATGTTCTCCATTTACTTCCTGGCAAAAGTAGATTCTTTGTTTCGTTGCCTCCCTAACCCTTTGTAGGGCCTGCATATCAATCCTATTACATTGTTCGATTATTCTTTGACGGAGTTCATCAAGTGTCTTCAACTGGCTTCCATACAGTTTGGATTTAAGGTAACCCCATAGGTCAAAATCTAGAGGAGTAAGATCTGGTGATCTTGGTGGCCATTCAATGAATCCACATCGTCCAATCCATATTCTCGGATACAAATTATCTAAAAAATTTCGAACGCGAGCAGCGTAATCAGGCGGAGCTCCATCTTGCCGGAAAACAATATCTTGGGTGAATTTGCCTGGATTGTTTCTAAGCACATCATTAATTGCAGGAATTATTTGTGTCTCTAACAGATTAAGATAGCTTTCCCCCGTTAAATTGCCTTCGATAAAAAAGGGCCTATAATGTGATCCCCTGGTATACGTGCCGAAACATTTAATTTAGTTGGAAATTGAGTATGATACTCTCGAAACAATCGAGGTTTTTCTTCAGACCATTATCTTACGTTTTGTCGATGTACATGACCATTTAAATAGAATGTAGCTTCATCGGAAAAACAAATATATTTTAAATAATTTGGATCTTGTGAAATATTATTATCCATAGTTTCACAATATTGCAGTCGTCGATCTGGATCATCCTCTGTCAGTTCGTGCACCATTTTCATCTTATAGGGATGAAATTTTTGCTTTTTTAAAATGTTTAAAACGGTACTGTGACTTACTTCGCATTCGCGAGCAACATTTCTAGTTGAACTGGATGGATTTACTACAAATTGAGACATAATATCTACTTGTTTTCCTCAGAAATCTTTTTTTACCATCCCGTTTCTTGTTTTCGACAGAACCAGTTTCAAAAAATTTGGTGACAAGCAGCCTATAGTAATGTCGATCAATTGGACGATCCGGAAAAAGTTCTTTAAATATTCTCACAGCTTCATGGTAGTTACGGGCTGCTTTACTAAATATTAAAATTGCTTCACATTTGTCTACTAATATACGACGTGGTGCCATTTTGATTGTTTTGACTTTTGAATATTAAAAATTTACAGGTTACCACTAAAGCTCACCAAATCTCAAGCTGTTGTCAATATTTTTTACAATCAACAGTGCTAATTGCTTGGTTTTTATGACAGTTGTCAAAAACTAGATACGCCAACTAGATTATTTAAAAAATTGTTCTAACCACGATATATTTAAACGACACAAAAGTATTTATTCTGCAAAAAAATAATTCGGTATAAACGTTCAAGAATAAAAATTAAATAAATTTTGTTATACCTAATGTCCCATATTAAAGCAAAACCAGTGTATTATCCGTTGTAAGATAATTAGGATGAAATTCCGACAAAATATATGTACTTTTGTACATATTTTGTCGAAATTCCAATCAAATTATCTTGCAACAAATAGTACCTACTTTTGTGTTGTATCGCAAAGTGTATCTCCAAACAATAAATCGTTATTAACAAACAGATCCTTGAGGTTAAAGTAAAGTGTTACATTTTTAAATTCTTCTTTTCAAACCTCTTCCAACGAACTATCGCACGACTCCCATTGCTATTTAAAAAATCTGAGGGAGTAGCTGTCAAGTGAAGGGGATGAAAGGGGTGACAATTTTTTTATGTTATAAAATACCTCTATTAAAATAAAAATTGACGGGTCCGAACATTTTTCATATTTTTCTTAAATAACGTAGTTTACTAGGGGGGGTAAGACTTAATATCCACACTGTATACCAATCATCGCTTATTGAAAAGTCTATCTGGAATTAAGTTCTGGTTTTGATGTCATTTCTGGCTAAAAAGTTATGTCCAAAAGTTTATCAAAAATGACTCACATTTAATGAAAGCGTATATCAATCGACGCAAAATTACACGAAGAGTACAAATATCGACTTCCAGTTCTACTTCCGGTCACGTTTTGTAAAAACCTAGGTCTAACGCAGTCCAATTACTTATTTATGAATAAACTACTTTAACAGGAGCATTTAAAATAACTTCAGCATTATTAGCAATTTTGCCTAATTTTATTTTTCTCTAATTTCTGCCTCCTAACACGACTGAGGTTTAATTAATCGTATATTTCAACGTAACCCACTTTGTAACTTTTCGGAGAGCCTAATACCGTTTTTAATTAATTTGCTCGCTTTAGAGTTCAGATATTTCAAAGAAAATCAGAAATGAAATGCTATAATTATTACATTATGCCTTTTTTCTGAAAGTAACGAGCGATCCACAATTATTGGGATCAAAGCTAGCCGTGCAAAAAATTACGTATGTCTTGTTTTAATCTGAATTTATATCATTGGTTTATCAATTAATTTTGATTAACATTATAAAACATAAAAAATCAGTCAAAACCTTTAACACAGAACTTTAATCAAAAATAAAAAGAATTAACAAGATTATAAGTAACAATAATAAATAAAATTAAACAAGATGTTGTATATGTCCACCATCAACATCTCTACATAACCTAACTTTTCTTGTTAAGTTGACGTCATAGATATAACAGAATAGATTAGGCCAGTTCGAAAAATAGCGTAACGCGGAACAGTTCGGGTCGGTGGTCTATCTATCTCTCTCTACCGGCGCTTAGCTTTCTCTCTCTAGCATATGATGGCCGCCGCCTGTGTCACTGTCGTTCCGTTATTCCCACCTCTTGGTAGATACGCTCACACTCGCACGACAGACAAAGATAGCTAGACCACCGTACTTGATATCGGCGTTACACCCCAATGCATTGAGTGGCATATGACTAGCCTGATCTATTTTCTTTACATATCTCTGGTTGACGTACACTGCAAAGTTGACGTAAACTGGAAAGTATATCTGAATTAAGAATAGAGATGCACTGTATAGCTATCTCTGTCGTTCAGAGCCACCTATGGTGACAATAATTTTGGATCACACGTTATTAATAGTACGTTCTTTAATGGTAAAATATTGCAAAACCTCTAAATTTTAAAGAGCCGCTTGGATTGGCATGAAATTTGGCATACACATAGCTAATAAGTCAAAGAAAAAAACTGATATTGTGCCGATGTGTGATTTTGCCCTAGGGGTGAATTTCACCTCCTTTTGGGGTGAAAAATGTATGTTCGAAATAAGCGCGGAAATGGATAATGACTCATTCTAAGCAACTTTTGTTCTATACAGTTTTTCACCAAGTTAATACTTTTCGAGTTATTTAGGAGTGAATAAGTTAATTTTTCTACAAAATTACCACTTTTTCGGACGGTTTTTCGCAAATAACTCAAAAAGTAAAAAAAATTCTTATTAAAAATATCACGTAAAAAAGTGAAAAATATGATGTATATATTAGGTCACTATACCTAGTACAAGCAGAGTTATAGCTAATGAAAAATAGGTTCATATTCGTCAAATTTCCGATCGAATATTTTAACGTGCCATAACCAAAGAACAAAGCACTTTTTTGGGGAAAAATCATTTTAACTTTTTTAAAGTGTTAGAAACCGGGTAAATCATCACTCCGTAATTAGCATTTCAAATGAACTTAATTGTTACTACTTCACAAGTTTTTTACTCGCGTATGTATTGGTCATATTATCTGTAAGTTTCATCGGTTCAAAGTCCTTATTTTTGAAAGAGCTGTACTTAAAAGGGCTTGGGCTTGAACGATTTACTTATCACGAGTGTATGCAAATTTAGAAACACCGAATCTTAACCAATTTTTGACTTACAGAAAAACAAAAATATACAACATATTTAGAAAAGTAAAACCGAGTTTTTTTATTGTATATTATATGATTGTTGGTATCTCTAACAATTTTTAAGTTATTTTGAAAAAAAGCATTTTTTTTTAAATTAAAATTTTTAAAAAAATTTTTTTAAAACCAAATTTTTTCAAAAATAAGCACTTTAAATAGATGAAACTTACAGATCATATAAACACAACATAAGTAAAGTAAATTGTAAAGCGGCAACGATTAATTTCATTTAAGTTGCTAATTGGGGGGTGATCTTTCTGATTTTTTTTGCCAAAACAAAGGCCACAAATTTTATTTTGAGCGTAACTTGCTTACATTTGATACTAAAAATTTTTTTTATAAAAACCGAAATAAAGCTTTCTAGAAACACTTTAAAAAAGTTGTAATGTGTTTTCCCCAAGAACGCTTTATTATTTGGATATTTCACATTGAATTATTAGGTCTGGATACCGCGTATGAAAAAAAAGTTGATTAATAGCAAGCTGAAAATTTGTTAATAGCTTAAGGATATCTAGTCGGACAAACTTTGATGTATGGGAACAATGGAACAGGGGAAGTTTTAATTGTGGAACAGGTTAAAAATTTGGAACGTCAGACCACGAAAACGTCCCATGTATTTTGTCGGACAGAACTTCCAATTAATTTGTTACCCTTTCATTAAACTCTCATGCAAAAATCAGACTGCTATTTGTCACCTGTCATAATTCCTGTCATTTGACATGTTCTACGTGTTCTACTCATTAAAATGCCCAGTTGGTGATAAATAGCAGTCGGATTTTTGCGGGAGAGTTTAATGAAAGGGTAACAAATTAATTGGAAGTTCTGTCCGACAAAGTACATGAAAAGTTTTCGTAGACTGACATTCCAAATTTTTAACCTGTTCCACAATTAAAACTTCGCCTGTTCCAGTGTTCCCA